>NC_137905.1:30334805-30499806 GCF_963455335.1 Martes martes | reverse complement strand
TGTTGAAATGTGTTTAGTGGCAGCTGCCCTGCACACCTACCAAGTTGTTAGAGTCGTGGGGGAAAACAGCTAGTATTCGAATTGAGATGGGGAGACTTCCTGGTAAAGGGAAGGAGCACTGGGCAGGAGTAAGCAAACCCCGAGTTTGAGTCAGCCCTTGACAATAGCAGCACTGTGACCTGGGGCAAGTCACCTCATCTCCCTGCCCCTCGGGTACCTCATCATGCAACCAGCAAAGAAGGAGCGGGCACCCGTGCCTCACGGGGTCGGAGAGTCTATGGGCTCCTATGTGCAAAGGCACCTGGAAAATTGTGCGCTCAGGACACCGCCATTTCTACCAGGGTTTAAGGTCAGTGTCAGGTTATGGGGGCCTTTTGTTTTTTTGTTTTTTTTTTCTTTTTTTGTTTTTTGTCTTTCTCACACAGCGAAAGCAAGACACTATCCATATGCATTTTTAGGAGCCTTGGAGGTGCCTGTGGGTTATAAGCAGGCTGGGTGTAAGACCAAGTGAGTGTCAGGGGCACCTGGGTGGCTCCAGTCAGTTAAGTGTCTGCCTGTTAAGCATCTGCCTTTGGCTCAGATCACGATCCCGGGGTCCTGGGATAGAGCCCTGCATCAGGCTCCCTGTTCAGCAGGGAGTCTGCTTCTCCATCTCCCTCTGCTGCTCCCCCTGCTTGTGCTTGCTCTCTGTCAAATAAATAAATAAAATATTAAAAAAAAAAAAAGAGCAAAGAGAGTGTGAGCTTGGGGTGGCAAATACTCACTCCACTTAGAAGAGGCAAAGGAACTTGGTGCTGATAGGAGTGTAAGTCCAGTGTGGCCAGATTTGTTTTTTTCAAGGCAGGCCAATGATCTTGACTTTTTTTTTTTTTTAAAGATTTTATTTATTTATTTGACAGGCAGAGATCACAAGTAGGCAGAGAGGCAGGCAGAGAGAGAGAGGAGAAAGCAGGCTCCCCGAGAAGCAGAGAGCTGGATGCGGGGCTCCATCCCAGGACCCTGGGGTCACGACCTGAGCCGAAGGCAGAGGCTTTAACCCACAGAGCCACCCAGGCGCCCCGATCTTGACTTTTTTAAAATGTAAAATCTACCATTGTGAAAACACTGTCTCAAAAATAATTGTAAACGATTGTCAATAATTGTCTTTTCAAAAGGGCTGAACCCATGAACAAGTGCCCCTCGCCTGTGTTTACAGCGTGGGGGCTCAGATCTAGAGAGAAGAAGGCTGCTGGGCTGGGGGGCAACAGAAGCACAGAGCTGGGGCTGCCCGCTTTGGACGCCGCATCTTGCATTCTTTGTTGGCAATGGTGGGGTCTCCTGAGTTCCTGGGTGTTTGTTCTACCACACTGGGCTTTCTTTTCTAGAAAGGAAATAAAAGAAGCAAGAGACGAAGGAAGAAGAAAAGGGGAGAAGGAGCTAGGGAAGGAAAGAGAAGAGAGAAGGGAGGTCTTTGATGAGCACCACCTAGCCAGTTCCCAGCATGCCTTTCGGAGGAACCCAGGCAAGTACCCCCTTCTTCCTGCTTGTTTCAGCACCCCCACGCACTCTGGAGAGGACATGGCTATTGTCCCCATGCACGGAGCAGAATGCGTGCCATCCCCAAAGTCCAACGTGTGGGACATCGTGGTGCTGTGTTGTTAATCTCAGATACTGAGGGAAAAGTTTTCAAACAAGTATTAGAGGCGTGGCTCCTGGAAGCCGGGCGGGGTTGGCTCCATACTAATAGCCCTGCGGGGATCCCAGGTGAAAGAGAAGTCCACTGTAAAGCACTTTGGATATTATCAAAGGTTATTACAAAACAGCAAGCACCTTACTCCATTGTGCCCTCTTTGTAAAAGGAAGTGGACTAAGGGAAGGGTCTGTGACTTCCTTCATGACCCTCTTTTCTTGCCTGGCCTTGGACCCATCTGCCTTCTCTGAGGCAGGTCAGGTGTACCGCTTTCTTGGATCTGCATCCTTCCTGGCTTGCTCCCTGCTGCCGTGGCCCACACAGAAAGCACGTCATCTTGAAGTCTCACCTTGGGGGTCTGCGGTGCACGTGCCTCACTCTCAACCCGGACTCTTCCACTCACGGGCCATTGCGGTTGGCCTTCTCCCAACTTTCGTTTCCTTATCTGCGACATGGGGATAACAATGCATATCTCCCGGCCTTGGTGAGATCATCAGAACCAAATAATGAAGGTAAAGCGCTTACCCCAGGACGAGGCACGTGAGATGTAGTCAACAAATGATGGCAATAGTTGGGAGAGCGGTGGTCTTCAGAGGTTCCAGAGTCTAAGCAGAAAGCTGAGAGAAGGGGTCCAGCCCTACCCAAAGGGTAGGTTTGAATACCCTGACTCTACCACATCAGCAAGTTACTTGACACCCCAGTGCCCCCTGTATCCTCATCCGCGAGGTGCAGATAATAGTACCTTGTGGGTTTGTCGGGAAGACTGGTAGAGCTGACGTCCTGGAACGTTTGGCATTACATTCAGCGCTGAATGGGTGCTATTACTGTCCACATGGGCGGCATGGAACACAGATGCTTGAGCTCAGCCTTTGTCACTAGAGGAAAAGTAAGGGATGCCTGAAACCGAGGATAGTACCAAATCATAGTTTTTCCTCTACATCCATGGCTATGACGAAGTGTAATTTATAAATCAGGCACAGTAAGAGATCAACAACAATAACTCATAATAAGAGTCACCGTAACACTAACCTGTAATAAAAGTGTTGTGATGTGGTCTCTCTCTCTCTCAGATATATGCTACGGAACTCACCCTTCTTCCTTCTGGGATACTAGGACATGCTGAATTGCCTGCTTGAGAAGAAGTGAGTCCAATGACATAGGCACCGGGAAGCACTGCCCAAGGAGTAACCCTCCGCCAATGACTGACCAGAGCGTCTGTCGGAATACCCACCCGGCTGCCTCCGCCTCAGTGGGATTACTCTGCGGGACACGTTCTACGGTGGCTCCTGGAGTTTCCCAACAGGCTTGACCCCTGTTTGCTGACTGGCTCCATGATCCATCATTTGTTGATTGTCTTTCTGCCTTGTCCCAACCCTCCATTCCCCTCCTGGGGTTCACTGGGATCATCTCCGCAGAACTTACTTGCGCTTGAATCTGAGTCCTAGGAACCAGATTAAGAGAACTACAAACCGAGGAGCCAGGTTGAGTATCCCAAAGTACCATGATGTCTGTGTAGGCTGCAGGTGCCAGGAATCCATGGCCGACCCCCGGAGAGAGGCCTTTCGCCCTGGTTTCCCATCGTGGGAAACTGCTGTCAGCTTGAACATCTGATACCTGCGCTCCACCAATCCACCCACCAGTCGGTGTTGGCGAGTAGGCTTCCTTAGCGATGTCCGTGGTGGCTGGGAGCCCTGGGTGGGCTAATGCAAGAAGCCGGGATGGTGTCTGTAGGCTGGGACCACATCCCAGCTGCTGGGGTCTCCGCATAAACTTAGCATCTGAACAAGAGGAGGGATGCGCCACTCGGACCAACCGGAGTTTTCCCTTCTTTCGCTTCTTCTTTTTAACAGGGGGCAAAATGTAAAAACATTTCAGTCTTTGGCTCCTTTTCTGTAAAAGGATTAAAAATTTTTAAAAATGTAATACTTAGGGGCGCCTGGGTGGCTCAGTGTCTGCCTTCAGCTCGGGTTGTGATCCTGCGGTCATTAGATCCAGTCCCGCATTGGGCTCCCTGCTCCACGGAGAGCCTGCTGCTCCCCCTGCCTGTGCTCTTTCTCTCTTTAACAAAGAAATAAAATCTTAGAAAAAAAATCATAATAATTAGAACAGTAAACCCAGCTGAAGGAAGTACGTCTCGTGCAAACGAGAGGCTATAAGATGCCCTCCCCGCCCGGGGGAGCTGCTTCTGAACTGGGTAAATTGGCGTGCAAATGAGTCCAGTTCTAGCGCGATTGTCTTTGCAAAATAAAAACGCAGAAAGAGAAGGGAGGGGGGAACCCACACAAGACACTCCCAGTCAGCACTGACACTCACGCATTCACTGGCGAAAATGAATGTATTACGGAGACAAATGTGCTTTCTCCAAAAAGTTGCCCCACACCAGAGGAACACGCTCTTCATTGTGGCACTTTCCCTCCACAATGACCAAGAGTTTGAAAATATAATAGAAGCCCAGAGGGTGGGTGGGTGCCCAGGCCCTAGAAAGAACAAGGAGATTAAAGAGCGGGATTTCCTTCAAAGAAATTAGATTTTTGTAACAAATCAGGGCCTGGACAGTTTGGAGGAACACAAAGAAGACTCAGAATCCCCTCCTGAGGCTCTTCCAAAACCAACACGGTCATTTCCAACCACTCACAGGTGTTTTTCCTCCCAAAACAAACACAGAAACAAATATTTACAGAGTTATGAAAATTCAACAGAAGTCACCTGGACTCAGGGCTTCCCCACCTGTGCTCAAGATCTCTGGCTCGGGATTATTAACCAGAATGTCACACCTAGTTTCCATGGTGGGACAGGAAACCCTCAAACCAGAGAGAATTTGTTCCCAGAAGGTATTCATGAGAACAAACACTACATGTTTTCAAGAAAGTGTTTGTAGCTCCGAGAGAAGAATAGCTTTCAGACAAAGGAAAATGTCAGTGGCTTTCCCTCCCACATCTGTCAGGATTTGCAGCCCTGCCCTCAAAGAGCGAATGGCCACCTTGTGAATCGATCCATTATGTTCATCAATGGTCCAGGGTGTGATGCTGGTTGTGGTGACTCTGACCACCTTGAATAATTTCTCCTTTCTTATTCCTATTTGAATAATTTCTCATAATTTCCAGGAAAGGCCCTTGTTGGCTTTGCCCAAATGTCCCAGATGTGACCGGGTCTCAAAATTAGGAAATGCAGCAAGAGAGTGGTTGAGGTCCACACTCACTATGTTGTCCTTTGGTCTTCGTGCGTGGATCCCGAGGACCAGGCAAGCAAAGACATTGGATGTGTTACGGGAGAAGGGAAGGAAGGGAAGGAGGAATGGAAAAAGTACGGGAACCGGAAAGATGCGCAGAAGGAGCAGCAGAAAGGAAGAGAATGGAGAGGAGGAAGGAGGGACAGAGGCAGGAAGGGAGGAAAAGAGACTGAGAGAGACAGAGAGACCGAGAGACAGACCTGCTGCTGTCAGACCCTCACCGGTTTCTACCGAGGAGCCAGATAGCCGCTCAGTGAAAAGCTGAGATTAAGCTCACAACATAATTTCCATTATGTTAATGTTGCTTTAAAATATATTGCACAGAGTGCGGCAACAATCAAATTATCAATTATAATGTCTACTCAGAGTAGAAAAGTGTTGCAAACAGAGGGCTGATTACTGCTTCAGTACATCCAATCTGCATACTCATTGTTCAGTACAGGGAAAACAAATTATCTTGTGTTGGCCCCAGTTCAAATTTAATTAAATGAGTGCAAAGCAATTATAATAAAGTACAATAGTGTAGTAATGAAAGGAAAATAACTCATTAACCTATTAATCTTTATTTATGTTCCTCTCAAATAACTATGTAATTTCTTTATCACCGCATCCCATAAGAAGAAGTAGGGTCTCACTGCTTGTGGCTTGGTTTAACAGGTTCTATTTGGTTAAGATGCCTTCACGCCAACCATTCATACCAACTTGCCTTAGCTTTGGGGCCACCGCCCCCCAACACTTCCATCAAGCTCCCTGCCCACGCATAACGGACATGATCTAGATTTAGTGCTTCTCTCCTGGTGGAGAGAGAGGCTGGGTTGAAGTCTGAAGAGATTTCAATAACCCAGACTTCACAGTGCCTTCCAGTTGACAACAGTTTCCACATGTATGATCTCATTTAAGTCTTGTGACAACAGTGCGTGGTGGTATGAATATTGTTGCTGTTTTGTAGATGAGGAAATGGACTTTTCAAACAGATAAGCATTTTGTCCAAACTTTGAAATTCACCAGGAGTAGATGCAGATTCTTACTTAAGTCCATGGCCCCTATATCCTCATTCTTCTCCAACCCCAATCCCCAAATCTCACTATTCAAAGTATGGTCCAAAGACCAGCAGCCTTATCATCACCTGAAAGCTCGTCAGAAGTACAGAAGCTTGGACCTCACCCTAAATGTGAAGAATCAGAATCTGCATTTTTAAAAGAACCCTTGGTGATTCTGATGCAGGTAGAAGTTGAAGAAACACCACCACTGCTGGATACCACCGGGCCTTTCCTGAAGAGACTCAGACAACACCCACCCCCCAACCGCCACCCCTCCAGAGAGATGCTTTTCTGGACCTCTCAGAGCAATGAACCTCTCATAGCAATGACTTGAGATAAACTTGAGATGACCTTCAATGATCAGGATTCACTCTGGCTTCCACTGGTCTATCACTTGAAGAAACTCCTGGAGGTGGAGGAGGTAGGAAATGCAGAAATAGTTTCTCTCTGTAGCCCCACACCAGACCTCAAACCCACTCCCCTGCCTTTAAGGAGAGTTTAGAAGAATGAAGAGGAAAGAGAAAGGAGAAATTGAGGAACTAAGGAAGGAAATAGGCATTTGCTAAGTTTCTTCGTTCCTGAAGATTTTCTGTGTGTATTTCATTTAATCTTCACAAAGTACATCTTGTTTAGGTAAGATGACTAAGAACAGGTTTAAATGATGTGCCCAAAGTCACCTAGGCTGGTAAGTGAGAGAGAGGAAACTGTGCTTGACTTCAAAGCTTATATTTTCACTGTAATATAGCTCCTCAAAAAGAGAGAGAGAGAGAGAGAGAGAGGCAGGTGTAGGAAGGGAAGGAGGAAGGAAGGGAGGAAGGAAGGAAGGAAGGGAGGACAGAAGAAAGGGAAGAGGAGGGCTGGGGAGGGGAGGAAGGGAAAGGGAAGAGAACTACATGAGGTGAAACAGTGCTGTGTTAATCATCAGTGGTGTTCACAAATATCTCCAGATATCTCTCCGAGGTATCAGGAGGATTCTACTTCCTACCCCTCAGGAGTAGATGGAGGCCACAGGAATAGTTCTGGCTAATGAAATGCCAGCACAAGTTTCATGTTTCATTTTCAGGTCAGACACTTCGTTGCCAACGGACACCTCATAGAGCTCCCTCCCTCCCCTCTGCCATGGCAAATGGCAAAATTCACAAGGGTGGCTACAGCCCAGAGTGAGCGAGTGTGCTCACTGGAGACCCCTGCCAATCTGTGATGGATTCGTGATGTGAGGGAAAAAATAACCCTTTTGGTTTTGAGGCACTGAAGTCTGAGGTTGTTTGTTACTGCAGCATGACTGAGCCTATCCTGACTGTTACAAGTACTGATCTGGAAGAAGGGGGAGGGAGGGAAAAATTTAACACTACATGTGCCCTCTTCTCAGAGTACAACACTGCATTTTTTTCATTCAAGACTCACAGGCTTCTTATGACAGAGGTAAGACATGGCATTGTTTCTTACATTGTTATTCATTATCATTTATTTTACAAATAATTTATAAAAGACATAGTTTTAAGTGCCCTGCCTAAGGTCACCAAGTTGATAAGTGGTAGTGCCAGTTCTGGAGCACAGGTCACCTGCTGGTTAATCTTTTTTGGACACAGGTCATTTCCTTCAAGAAGGAACTAGAGCCCTGTTCCCTGACTTGTCCCCCAACTCACATGCCACATTGGTACATCTAGTGCTGTACTCATGCTTCCCTCCCTCCACCTCTCAGTAGGAGTCCAAATTACTGAGCAAAAGTCAGTCCAAAGGAAAACAGGTCACGCAGTTGCCAGCAGAAGACTGCCCTGGGTCTCTGCTGGGGGTAGCAAAACCACATAAGGGTCAGAATGATACCCTCACTGCAGTCAACTACAAGCAACTCTATGGTCAGTTCTGCTTTGTCCTTATGATCATCTTGGGTTGTCTGCAGGATAGAAAGGAAACATCAGTGATGAAGAGATCGTCCTTTGTAATGTGACCTCTGAAATATTTAGTCTACTTTAGGTACAGTAAAATCTCTCTTCAAAACCTCTATTGAATCAATTTACCAAAGTAACCACAGCTCTCCCTTCTACCTATGAAACACACTTCTCATGCCCCTAGTGGGTGGAAAGCTCATGGCAAATGGGTTCCATTCCAGGATGTCCCTGACCCTGCTCTCTCCTCTGTTAAATGTTGTAGCTGCTAGAAGTCCATTCCCAAACTTGGTTAGTTTCTAGTTGTGCCTAGGTTTGCGATGATGCCATGCATTAATGCCATGTGAGCAGCAAAGGAAAGGGATGTTTCTGTGAAAACCAGATTGTAAGCTTTGGAAACATTTGATAAAGAAAAGCCATTAAGAAGAGTGTTGGTGGGTACCGGGGTGGCTCAGTGGGTTAAAGTCTCTGCCTTCAGCTCACGTCATGATCCCAGAGTCCTGGGATCCAGCCCCCGCATCAGGCTCTCTGCCCAGCGGGGAGCCTGCTTCCCTTCCTCTCTCTCTGCCTGCCTCTCTGCCTACTTGTGATCTCTGTCAAATAAATAAATAAAATCTTTTTTAAAAAAAGAGTGTTGGTACATTTATTAAAAATTGAGGAAAATGTGAAACTACACCGTATGGAAACTGTCCTCAGAATATTCTCAAAGTCTCTTAAGGTTTTACCTTCCATTTTAAAGAACATGAAACTGAAACTCATAGATAATGCATCGTGAATGAGTTTTATGCAAGAAAGATAATCTAAAATTCTCAGCAATCTGATATAGCCATACCAAAAAAAAAAAAAAAAAAAGAGGTCAAGCCCTACATTAAATGTTTGGGAAAATAATATATATGTTTTGACTTTAAAAAGAAGTTAAATATTTAAGGTACATTTTTTAAAAGGATTATTTATTTGTCAGAGAGAGAGAGAGAGAGCACCCGCACAGGCAGGCAGAGTGGCAGGCAGAGGCAGGGGGAGAAGCAGGCTCCCTGCTGAGCAAGGAGCCCGATGTGGGACTCGATCCCGGGATGCTGGGAACATGACCTGAGCTGAAGGCAGCTGCTTAACCGACTAAGCCACCCAGGCGTCCCTAAAGTACTTTTTAAAAAATCATTACAGATCTCAACTTTGTCTATTTGTCCCAATTTCTTCTGATAAGAGAACTTTCACATTGCTACTTTTCATGTTTGCCATTTTCCCATATACCCTTCGTCCCATAGACCTACTATGTTATTTTTAGGTGCAAAGCATTTCACATATTCTGTCTTTGGTGAACTTATTCAACACACATTTATTAAACAATTATCTGCCACATTGGACTGGGGATGGGGCTAGATCAGTGAATGGTAGAGGCCATAGTGGGGAAAACAGACTTCACATACACAGTCACAGAACCCTCATTTAATAATAATTGAGATGTGTGGATCGAGAAGGGAAGGTTCACCCTGTCTTCATATAACTCGGGACTGGGAGGCGTTTCCTATTTCTGATGGGTAAAATAAGTGTTGTTTGAATAGATGAGCCAGAAACTTTCTTCTTCCTTGGGTCCAATTTTTAATGTGGGGTCTTTTTTTTTTCTTCCTGCTTTTTTGAGATAGCATTCACAAATCAAACTTGTGTATATTGTGTACAATGAACAATTGTATATATCAAAACGACTTGATGTGTTGATAATGCAATTTCTTTGGGCTGAACAACTTGTCATTCTCCTTCCCCACCCCTGACTGTGATTCTGTAGTAGCTGGGGCCTCTTAGAATTTGGAGCAAGTTCTCTCATTTACCTCTTTTCTTTTCTGTCCTCAGATTTGCCCCTAAGGATGCTCTGTACTTTCTTCAACCTACCCTGGTCCCCAGGAAGCTGATGTTTATGGACCCCGTCCGCTGGCTCCTTGGCCCTGAGACTTCCAAGTAGACGAGGCCATTTGAGTGTTTGGAGACAGGCTGCGGGGTCTATACACCATCTCCATACTTGCAGAGTTCCCATGTATTGGTTATATCTCTCTCTAGGAAGTCACAACTCCTGCCAAGTAGCTTTCCCTATAGAGCTACTCTCTGCATCCAAGATCAGCAAACCAGGCTGAGACTAAGGCAATTTACGTAGCTACGTGCAAAAGCTAAGGAAGTTGGGACCCTCAGTCCATGCATTGTCCCAGCCCTGATGTAACATTTTTCCGTAAGGGGCTGGAGGGATTATTTTAAGGGTTGTAGGCCATACAGTCTCTGATGCAACTCTTGAACTCTGCCTTTGAACTGCGAAAGCAATTGGCAGACAATAGGTGTGTTTCGATAAGGCTTTATTTTCACAAACAGGTAGCGGGCCAGATTTGGCCCATGGGCCATAGATTGCCAACCTCTGCTTTAAGTCAGACAACTGCCCACACTGCTAACTCTGGGATACAACACTGTCCCTTGTGGCTTCCTTTAACCCTGCTCGTATCTTTGCAAACAATCCCTTTACTAAGCTCCCCTCGAATTATCCAAATTGAGTGTACCATCTGTTTCCTGCTAGGACCCTAATTGATGCACTTGGCTTTGCATTTCTCCAACACAGGCTTTAATTGCAAAGTAACAACAACAAAAACAAAACCAACAACAAAAATGGAGATTATGACCAATTTACTATGTGGCAGGGACGTGGTGCTTTTCATGTATTCATTCATCCCAAATATGACAGAATATTTCATGAAGTTACAATACACTCTTCAAGTTGGCTGGAGCTGAAATAAATAAACCGTTTTTTTTTTTCCTTTTTCTTGGGGCCTGGAGTCTCAATCCTGCTGCCCTACTTGTCCTCTTCTAATGGAATGGAGGCCTGTTCTAATTAAACAAGAAAACACATCTTTTCACAAGGGGAGAACGGAGGGCATTGTACTCTGTGCCTCAATGAAAGCATGCTTTAATAAGAATCCTTTTATAATCCCTGCTTGTATTTGTTGCTTCCCAAAGCTTTTGATGGGAATAAAAGGATTGTAAAGTTGACAAATATAAGCAGGGACAAAGAAGTTTGGGGAGATAATGCCTTAGTGAATGGGCAAGTATTTGAAAGTGTATTGATCCCGCAACGTGTAGAAGATGATCGCGAAAAGCCAAGGCTGCCATTGGGGTGATGATTCTATTACAAAGTAAAAACGCCTCCAGGCAGGACCATCTCTGAAGCAGAAAAATAATTCAGGCCAAAATGTAGGCTGTGGTATCTGAAGATCTGGGTTCCAATGTGAAGGCACTGCCCTCCTAACCTACTGCATGATTCTATATAACCAGCAAATGGAGCTTCAGCAATGGCGTTGTGTCCTATGATGGCGCATTATGGGTATCTGTTCTCATCCCACCATCATCACTTTCACCAGCAGCCCCCATTATCCCTTCTGGCAAGAGCCACTAATTTTGAGGTTCCAACACGCTCTACTCAAAGGCCTTACACTTTTAGTAGGGTTCCATTCCCAGGGCAAGGATGGAATATGTGGCCAGGCCTGGGCCAATCAAGGCACGGTATCCCTCCGGCCACAGAGACTGGTTTAGTTACATGCTGATGAGCCAGTTGGCCAATAACTTTCTCTAGCTGAGAGCATCAAGAGGTGAAGATTATTTCCTACCCTTTGAATATAGACTAGTCTTGTGACTTACATTGGCCAACGCAATGCAGTGGAAGTGATGGTGTATGTTATCACTCTATCTCAGAATCCTGCTGCCCTGCAGCAAAGCCTGGGCTAGCCTGTTGGAAGGTGGGAAAGGATGTGGAGGACAGCCAAGCATCCTAGCCACCTGCCAGAAGCCCATCCACGGCTAACAGCAGATGAATGAGGGAGCCCAGTGGAGACCAGAAGAACTATTCAACTGAGCCCAGCTTTAATTCCTGACCCACAGATTTTGAGCTAAATAAGTTGTTTTAAGCTCCTATGTGTTGAGGTGGGCTATCATTCATCAACAACTAATATACACAACCCCACCCCTGGATTTTTCACTTATGTGAATCAGTAATTTATCTTTCTGTTTTGGTCAGTTAGGATTGGGTTTCCCGTCATTTGAAATGAAAGGAATCCTAATACAGTAAAGATGTGACTCCACTCCCCAACCAGATACCATTGTTAGGGATCCTGTCTGATGTGGGTCCAACAGTTAGTGAGTGAATGAGCAATAAATTCTTACTGATTGTGTAAGATCTGCCAGGTCGTCAAATCACATTTTGAAGAGCAAAGGATATATTTGTTCTCGATTCTCCGAAATCATCTGTATAGGGATCGTGTTTAACTTGGCCTAACTCCTCAGCAAGACTTTGGAAGATATAAGAGTCTTCTCCAACCATCACAACAGGTGAAAACAAGTAAGCCTGAATACCTAAGGTATCCTGAGTATCTACAAAACCACCTAGAACCATCTTCCTCAAGGGAGTCTGGAAAAATCTGGGACTCATTTTATCTTCCTGTTCTCCTATAGAAACCTGAAATTAAGTATCATCTTTGTCTTTCTAAGATAAAAGGCATGTGCTTTTTCTAGGCAGGAAGCCCAGATCTATCTGCCCTTCTCCTCTAGGATTCCATCCATTCGTTGCTCTAACTTGCTGCATCATTCCTATAACTTTTTTTAAGGAAAGAAAAAAAAAAAATCTAGAGCAGGAACTCCATAGGAGTCATATTCCATTCCAGTAAAAGGGTAGAATCTACCTGGCCTATGGCAGAATGGAATCCAGCAACCAATTCTTACCAACTGGTGACAAAACCTGTGAGTGTGTGTGTGTGTGTGTGTGTGTGTGTGTGTGTGCGTGTAGGGAGAGAGGAGACACCATGATTTTTATTCTTTAATCAGAGGATAACCAGACTTTCTCTACCCCAAGTGAGTTTACATTTTATGTTCTTAAATGGTTGTTTTTTCTCAAATCCACAGACAAAGTTCAGAAGGAAGAAGACCTTGAGGATGGAAAAGAGAAATATACTCAATGGCCGGAGATAACTTCTTTCAGCTTGGAGGTCAGGCAAGGGCGTCTCTGGCTGACATTCACCCTTCTCTCTAAACTCTCCCAGGCCTTGAAAGCTCCTAAACTTTCCTTTCTTCCTTCTCACTCTTTTTCACTCATAGGCTCATCTCTTTCCCAGAAAAGGTCAAGTTAAAGACCAAGGTAATGAACACCATTCACGAGAAAAGGAAGACGTGGGTTCAACTGGTCCTTCTCCTCCAACTAGACAAGTCACTGGGTGTCTGATAATTGCCAGTTGTCAGAATGAGGCTGGAGACCATTCAAATTTTGCTTCCTCGTTAGATTGCAAATCTGCAGAGTAAACGCCATATTGGGAAATTGGATGCCAAAGAGAAGACCTTCAGAAGGTAAATACAGGAAGAGGGTGGAGAGGGGAGGGGCAGGTAAACTTTGAGGAGACAGAGAAATGGGTTTGTATGAGGGAGAACACCTGAAGCTACTGGGCGGCAAAGTGACAATGCCTAAGAAGCAGTAATGCAAAGTAGGGTGACAAGGCGGAAAGTAGCAAATAGCTTCAATTTATTTCCTGTCATTTGTCCCCTTTCTTGTATTATAAAATGCAAACTCCATAACATGGTCTTATGACCTTGTGTGATTGACACCCCCTGTCTCTTCAACCTCTTCCCTAAAAAGTTTCCCCCCATTCCTAGTTGCATTGACCTTCTTTAATTTCCTCCCACATGACAGACTTGTTCTTGCTTCTGGGTCTTGACATTGGCTGTTTTGTCTGCATGGCAGGCTCCACCCCATCTGAAGTCTCAATTTAAATGTCATTTCCTCTGGGAGATCATCCTTGATCACCATCTCCAATATAGACCTGCCCCTGCCCATCACCTCCTACTCCAGAATGTTCCCTTTCCTTGTACTTCACAGAGGCTAAAATCATCTCGTTCATGTTCCTTCTTTCCTTCTCCTAACTTGGGGTTAGTTCCTCCAGGTATAACGTTAGGTTTTCATTTGAGATCTTCCTTTTTTAATGTATGCACTTACCGCCGTGAACATCCCTCTTCCTGTTGCTTTTGCTGCATCCCATAATTTTTTTTTAATTGTTGAAATTGGAGGGGTCTTTGTTACAGTAGCTAGTCCTACCTACCCTAACTAAGACACCAAGGAAGTCTTGCAGGTGTTTAGCAAGGACCAACCAGAAGACACACATATCACAGCTTTTCTGAATTTCCTCTTTTCCAGAATTCACTTCTCCTGGGCCTTGGAACATGAATTCCAGCTGCTCCAGCCACCAAAGGCTAGAACCATTTTCTCTGTTGGGCATAAGGTCTTCATTCATTAGGGTGCTCTCCAAACACATCCATTCCCTGGTGCTCATTTCCTGGCCTGGAAGAGTGTAAGGAGCACAGCACTCCCTGGATTTATATGCTCTGTTACCTGTATTGGTGAGCATGCTAGGCTGTGGCCGTTCATCATCTACCAGCCCACTGGACAAAATGATTCACTCTAGACTTAAAGGTTGAAGTCGACTGCATACCGTTTTAACTGGAGGGAAAGGCGCTTCCATAAAATGGCAAGAGCTTTATGGAAGAAAGTTGTATTAATGACCCCACTTCGGTGCTTATCAGGAGGAGGTCATATAATCCCTTCCCGGAATTACATGCTGGCCAGTTCAGATAAATAACACAGATCTCTACCATTCATAATCCAAAATGTTAACAATTAATTTCTGAAATCAATCCTGGAGGGGGCTGGAAGCCCAAATCTCTGGGCCCAGGCAGGCCTTGCTTGGTGAATTTCTCATGAGTCAAAATTTAAACCTCAAACTTGTAACAAACTGTTGTCAAGACACAGCTGACTTAGGCAATCAAGATAACATTATTCAGCAATAATGTGGGTGAAACATACTCTAAGTGTGAATTAATAAGTCGGCTGACACCAGGCCCCAGATGTTTCCCACTCTGGCAATATGCCCAAAGTGATGATAAGCAGATTTACATACTTAACTAATATGTTTATTTAAAGGAAATTTCCAAATCCAAAATAACATCCAGATTTCTTATTTGGCTGCAGATCAAAAGACATCCTATCAATAAAGACAGAATCGAGGATAAACCTTTTCAACATCTGCTTAAAACCAAACAACAGATTTTGAGGGTTTTGGTAAAACTTAATTGCAGACAAATTTTTACTGCCTTTTACATAAATATATATTTTCATGTCCCTGGGGTGGTTCTGACCTCATCAGTTCTCATGTTCACAATACACGACATTGTTCTTTTACCAGCACCAATCGTTCTGCCTCTATGGAGTCTTGTAGTCTCAAGGTTTTCTTCCAGCCTGAAGGATGAACAGACCTTCCCCCTCACCAGGAAATTGGAGTGAATGTCAGGGGCGGGAGCAAGAGTTTGAAACATGGTAGAGAAGAAAAATCTGTTCCTCTCCCAACCAGTTAGTGCTTTGTTCTCCCATAATTACTAAAAAGCCTTTATTTGGTCTCATTCTCCCTTCATTTTAGAGTGATGGTCCTTTGAGCACCTATGTTTTTCTTTTTGTTGTTGTGCTGGTGGTGGTTGTTGATTCCCCAAGCGAAAGCTCAGTAACTGGATAAAAGTGTTAATAGATCTCTGGGCTTGCGAAGGAGGTGACGACGGGATGGGTGTCGGCCATACTAGCTCATATCCTTTCAGTGCGAATGAGTTCACTTTCCCTCTGTGTTAACTGCCTGAAGTTGGACCAGGGCTGTTGCGCACTGAGGCATTTTCCCGCCCATTGGCCAGCGTCGTAATTGAACTAAGGACGTGCTTCAGAAACTCCCTTTGCCTGGGGATCTGTTTGGTGTCAGAGCCAATATTAGCCATGTGACCCCGGGGGCCGGGAGATCTGGAGAGTCAGAAGTCATCCATCTTTGCTCCTGCTCTGTCCTTTGAACTTAGTCATGCTGAATTTTTGAGTCCTATCTCTTCATAGCCAAGATCAGAAGAATAGGTTGGTGGAAGCATTCAAAGAAATACCAGCTAAAACAGCAGTGAGATACTATTTTCCTCCTCTTGATTGGCAAACACATTTCTAAATACTTCATTTAATTATAGTTCAGACTTTTTCCAGTAATAAGTGATACCCTAGAAAATTATGTATAAAACATAGATTTCAAAAGCCTTAAAATCTGTCTAACATTTGACCCAGATATTCTACCTCTGGAATGCACCTTAAGAGAATAATCATAGGGACACCCAATTGGCTCACTTGGTTGAGCCGCTGACTCTTGGTTTTAGCTCAGGTCATGATCTCAGGGTCCTGGGATTGAGCCCCAAGTTGGGCTCCACGCTCAGTGGTGAGTCTGCGTGAAGATTCTGTCTTTCTCCCTCTCTCCCTCTGCTCCTCCCCCATGCATGTGCTCTCTCTCAAATAAATAAGTAAATCTTTTTAAAAAAAAAAAAGGAAATTATTATAGATTTGTGCACAGATTTAACTATAAGAATCCAAGGCTCTGCTTATGACAAGAAAAGAAATATCACGCATGACCTAAATGTCAAACAATTAAGACCAGCTAATTAAATGGTGGTCCACAAGTTATAAAATTTTTCAAAATGCAGTAACATAAGAAAACTTAATGACAATGAATGGTGCTCATATTGGTGAGAAAAAAAAAACAGCTTGCAAGAAAGTATGTGTTATATTTTGCCATTCGAAGATATACATGTACAAATATGTAGTATGTAAATATCTTAATGACATATAACCAAATTATGATGGAGTTACAATTATAGGTGATTATAGTTTGCTTTTTATACTTATTTTATAATCTACGTGTTCTACCACGAATAACTATTATTTTCATGATTCAAAATTCTAAAAATATTGTGAAGGTTTTAGTTTTGAATCAATTGTCTAGAGGTATAATTTACATACAATTAAATGCATTCATCTTAAGTATTCATTTCAATGAGTCTAGACAAATATATGTGCCCCATGTCACTGACAATTTAAGACACAGAATAATTAAAATATAGAATCACTATATAATTTCTACTCTAAAAATTCTTTCATGTCCCTTTGTAGTCACATTCCTTCTCACCTTTACCTCCAAGGCAACTTTTTTTCACTATTATGGGCTGAACTGTGTCCCTCCCAAAATTCATATTTTGAAGTCTTAACCCCCAGTACTTCAGAGATTGTGACTACATTGGGCGATAGGGTCTTTCAAGAGGAAATTAAGGTAAGATGAGGTCATACAGGTGGGCCCTATCCCAATATGACTATCGTTATAAGAAAGGGAGCTTAGAACACAGACATGCACAGGGGAAGACAGAAGGCGGCCATCTACAAACCAAAGAGAGGAGCCTCCGAAGATAACAAACTTGGATCTCAGACTTCTAAGCCTCCAGAATCATGAGAAAATAAATTTCCACTGTTTAAGCCACCTAGTCTGTGGTATTTGTATGGCAGCCTTAGCAAACCAATATAGACATAACAGTATTTTTTTTAGGAGTTTCATATAATGGAATCATACAGTATGTATGCTTGGCTTCTTTTGCATGGATTCAGCCTTGATGTTTTCAAGATTCATCTTTGTTGTGTGTATCTATAGATGACTCAGTTATTTAATCTGTTGGTGATCCCTTTTTATTGTTGGATGGTATTTCATGGTTTGGCCATACCACATTTTGTTTACCCACCCATCAGATAATGGACACTTGGGTTGTTTCCAGCTTTGTGCTATTATGCATACGTTACTAATTCTTGCACAAGTGTTTCTTTCTTTTTTTTAAAGACATATTTTCATGTGCCTTGGGTAAATACCTGTGAACAGAATTGGGGCTCATGAGGGAAGTGAGTGTTTATAAGAAGCTTCCAAACTGGTTTCCAAAGTGGTTACACCATTTTACAACCATGCCAGCAACGGATGGAAATTCTAGTTGCTCCACATCTATTCCAACACTTGGTTTTCCAGTTTTGTAAATTTTAGCCATTCTAGTGGATATGTGGTTTAAATTTACATTTCCCTAATGGCTAAGAATGGGAACATCTTTTCATGTGCTTATTGGTCATTTACATGTTTTATTTCGTGATCTATCTTTTCAAGACTACTGTTGACTTTTTGTTAGGTAATTTGTCTTTTGTTATTGAGTTGCAGGAGTTCTTTATATATTCTAGATACAAATTTCTGTCAGTTACATGAAATGCAACATTTTCTCCCAGCCTGTGGCTTTTCTTTACATTCTCTTCATGCTGTCTTTGAAAGAGGAGAAGTTTTACACTTATTTTGCTCTTGAGAAAAATGACTGGTGGTTTTTTGTGAGAATTCAAGATCATCAAGATCATTTCCATTTCAGCCCAGCCTCCAGTTTTCTGACTCAATTTCTATCTCTCTTGTCATATGGACTTTTCCTGATTAATTCAACTAACTGTTGCCGACTGGTGCCTATTGTTAGACCTACTGGTGCCTACTGGTGGAAGCTGTGAGCAGCAAAGGTAAATGAGGTGTCAGGAAGCCATAGCAAAAAACAGAAAGAAAGCTTAACCTCCCCTGGCACTTCCTCTGACCTCTAGGACAGGAAGCACCGTGTCTGCTGAAGTAGTATTTTCTAGCTTCAACCTGGTAGCAAGCAGTTTCTTTCATTCACGACTAACAAAAATCCTTTCCAGATATGATTTGGTGAGTGCTGTCGTGCTTCTTTGCCACAAGCAAGACAGAAAAATAGAGATCCTTCAAAATTCTATTAGAAAACAGACCTTTCAGGAAATACAGAATTGGGCTGTCTGAGCTAGAAGGCTAAACCATTCCTTCACTCCTTTATAACTGATTGCTTTCTGCTCTGTGCCCCAAATGAACCTTATGTACACATATGTCATCACAACTCAAAGTTTTTACAGTGTGTATGTCTTTACATGTCCATCTCTTAAAATTGCCCCAGAAGCCCCTTGAGGACATGTTCATGCTTTGTCCTTTGTATGTATAGAGCCTAATATAGAACTGGCACAGCATAAGAATTCAATGGATACTAGCTGAATGAATGAGTGAGTGAGTGAGTGAATTAATTGTTCAAACCCCAAATTCTGAGATGCCTCGTCTAGTTCTATACTCCACCTAATGAAATCTTTCACTCTGGAGTTAGACAGACCTGGAATCATGTCTCAGCTCCATTTCTTGTTCCTGTGTTACTCAAAGTTCTCAGCCTTTGGGTGTCAGTCTCCTCAACTTATTAAAAGAAAATGATGGTTATGATTATGATAATCACCTCATCGGTTGGTGTGGATTAAATGAGCGAACACAAGGTGTGTAACCAGTGTCTGGTTCATGGTAAGTGCTCTGTAAATGCTAGTCTCATTATTGATTGGCAGCATTTTATGTGACTCATGTCTTATAAAATTACTCTTCATGTTTGCTATGGATAGAAGATGATGGTAGAGGTGGTAGTGGTAGAGGATGATCAAAACTTGGGAGTTAAGTGTCTTAGGTGAAATATATTTACTAATCTTCACAGGAACCATGAATCACAGGGATTTTATCTATGTTTTATAGCTGTAATTAAAGTGACTGCATGAGGTCACCAAGCTAGTAAGTGATGAAGCTGGGATTCAGACTCAAGCTCATCGGACTCTAAGTTCTTTCAACATGGTCACTCTGTCCCTTTGCTCAAGAAGGTGCTCTTTAGAGGAAAGGATGCCTGTCACCGAGGAAGACAGTGTGAGTCCCAGGCATGGAGTTGGCAGATCGTTCAGTCTGGAGGAATGGTGCTCAGACAACTTTGAGGACCACCAGTTCTATCCTTCTCTTCTTTAGGTAATATGCCAGGATTAACTTCTGCTGTATGTTACACACAACACAAATAACAGTGGCTTAAATGTGATAGAATTTTTTTCTCTTGCATAAGGAAAGAGCAGAGATGTTTAGTCCAATGCTGGTATGGTGGGTTCCAATCTGTTCTTCCCCCAAAAAAGAAGTCAGGAGAAATGCTCTTCTTACTCACAGGGCCTGAAAATCCGTTATCCCTCTAAGAGACATCCTGCCCCAACAAGTAGGTCAGCCCAGGAACCCTCTTTGCCTGGGGACTTGGGACTCTCCTCCTCCACCTAGAGCCCCTTCTGCTGGCCTGGAGAAAGCCCTCTGCACCCTCAGGTACCTCCACTAGAAACCAGTTGGGAGCCCCAGCAGCACCAGATACAACAAGTAGATCAAAATAATTCCAAAAAGGCTCTGAAAATTAAATTGCTATTGGATGTGTTCATCCTAAGATCATCTCTCAGCCATACTACTTGCCAAGATCTGTGTGCTGTACCTAAAGAGCCTGCTAAAATCAAAGATATAAATAAGATCCAGCATCTCCTAACAATAACAACTAAAAGTCCAGGATACAATAGGAAACCATCATACCAAGAACCAAGAAAATCACAATGTGAATAAGAAAAGACAACCCACACCACACTGAGCTGAATCAGGTGCTGGAATGATCTGACAAGGATTTGAAAGCAGCCTTCATTAAAATGCTTTGACATAGGGTGCCTGGGTGGCTCAGTGGGTTAAAGCCTCTGCCTTCGGCTCAGGTCACGGTCCCAGGGTCCTGGGATCGAGCCCCACATCAGGCTTTCTGCTCAGCAGGGAGCCTGCTTCCTCCTCTTTCTCTGCTTGCCTCTCTGCCTACTTGTGATCTTTGTCTGTCAAATAAATAAATAAAATCTTAAAAAAAATAAAATAAATTGCTTTGACAATCAACTACAAGTTTTCTTGAGACAAATTAAAAACAACAACAACAACAAAATCCCAGAAAAATCTCAGCAAAGAAAAAGAAATAAAAAAAAATAAATAAAGAACCAAGTAGAAATTGTAGACTGAAAAATATAATAGAAATAGAAAGGGCTTATCTCCCAGCTGGGTCAACACTGTCAAAGAACCCCAGAAGAACCGCTCAATAATTTCCAAATTTAAATTTATTAGATATTTTTTAGTTACAAGGGAGGCTGGGAAATGCAGTCCCTACGCTGGGCCGCCACGGATAGATTAGAGTTTTGTTTATTGGGAAAAAGGCAAGAAATAAGTATTGAATTATTAACTACTCATGTCTATCACTGAAACAAATGGCTTATATGTGAGAATAAGACCAAGGTTCTGGGAGTTAGTATTGGAATATGGAGTTATTATGAATAAGACTAGAGAAATTGTGCAGCTGTTAAGGAGGTTGATGAATTTTTGGTTCCGTTTGGCATGATCCACAGTTACCATGATTCCTAAGAGCTGGCATAAAGACAACTTGATGTGACCTAATGTCACTAGCACCTCAACAGGCTCACCTTCTCGGGAAAGGCCACTTAATTACCTGATTAATTTGCTCATCTTAATTAACTTGTCCCTATTGTTGATAACCTTGTATTGATTGTTCTGCCGGTAGTAATTAGAAAAGTGGTAGAGAAGTAAATGGAGAAGCCACAAGGAGGAAAAATAGAGCATGCAATCCTGTCTCTCAGGAATCTACCCTCTAGACTTTGAGCTCAATACTTTTGTTTCTCCTTCTGGGTAAATATATTAGAAATGCAAGTCATTTTCTCTGGTAATCATTTCTACCTACTCCACGCTCCTTCTTAAAGGATCTGCCCTTGTCTTTTCCTCAAAGACTCTGCTCACATACCCTGACATGGTCCTCTTTCATCGACTACAGCTGAGTGGTCAATGGATAAGCCTGTAACCTAAGCTGGACCAATTACATTCTTTTTTCTTTTTTCTCTTTCTTTCAGATTTTTGAATTGGAGTATAAAGAAACAGTATCATTTAACTTTGGGGGTCGAAACTGTACCATTCCATAGATATGGAGGGTGGCCAGGGCAGCCATTTTGTGGCAGCCATCTTGGACTTTGTTACTCTATCAGCAACCAGAGAGAGCTGGTTAGTCAAGCTCACCAGACCGCTAATGGCTTTATAATTCCTGGTCCCAGTCTCTTGTCCCCTAGCCATACTTCTTACTCTGGGCTTTATGCGATGCCCTTGATTCTTTTACAATTTTTTTTTTTTTTACATAAGTTCACTCAATTTGGTTGCCATTTCTTGCAACCCAGTGAGCCCCTAATATAGTAAAACACTCTCATTATTGACTTCTTTCCATTTTAGCCTGAACACCTCTGGGGAAAATGCATATGTAAGGAACCTATGAAAAATCAGTAAAGTGGAAGTTGCTATCAAAAATGTATAAACGGAGAACAGATTGTTGGTTGGCCGAAACCAGAGGTGGGAGTGGAAGAAATGGTTGAAGGTAGTCAAAATGTACAAACTTCCATTTATAAGATAATTAAGTTCTGGACATGTAACATACAGTGTGGTGACTATATTTAATAATATTGTGTTGATGTTTGAATGTCCCTAAGAGAGTAAATCTGAAAAGTTTGAATCATAAGAAAAATAATTGTAACTATGTGAAGTGATGGATGTTAACTAAACCTATTGTGGTGATCATTTTGCAGTGTATGTAGATATATATATATATATATTAAATTATTATGTTGTGTACCTTAAACTAATACAGTTCTGTATGTTAATTATATCTCAATAAAACTGGGGAAAAATGCACAAAGGGATAAACTGTTCTGGTTTCCATCAGGCCCAGTGCTCTCCCTAACCCTTTCTTACCCATTAACTCAGGCTCTGCCTGCCATTAACATGTCACCATATCCCCACTGACTTCAGTCCTTCAGGACCTCCTAATTCCCATATCCCACCCAGATTCCCAGAACTCTCTTGCCTCCCAGAAGTAATCATAGTCAACGCTTAGTGCCAGTTATTTTGGCTTAGGGCCAGGGCCTTGCAAAGCTGGTATTGAAGTAATGCTCTCCTACCTAATTTGATTGAATTGAGTGTTCCAGTAAGACTGGTGATGCTTTCCTTGCTACAGGGTCCATCCTAATGAGCAAATGCTGCCTCTCTTTCATAGAAGGCTGCAAATGTGGGCTTGTAAAGAAAATCTTTACAATCACTTCTTGGTGGATCAGAGATCACCCAACATAATTACACATGGGACTGTGCTGAGAAATACTAAAATAAACCTAACTTAGAATGCACATACACCTTTCATTTACTATTGTGGTGTCAAACTTTGACTATTTCTTCAAACTATTTATTGTTTTCCCCAAACTTTGACTGTTTATTGGAAATATAATAGAAATGAAAGAGCCAACACAAATTTAAAACTGCCTAATGACCAAGACAGAGTCATGACCATCTGGAGTCTCATATTCCCAACCTGGTTGTCTATAATCTTCATAAGCATTGCCTGAGTTTTTACATGTCACATAAACAAGAACAACTCCAAATTTTGTTGAGAAGGATGAGGGCATCGTTACAAAGAACAACCAGTGTGGAGGAAATACATATGCTACTTAATTCTTTGATTGTTACCCAGTGCCAAGGGTTTTTACCAGTCCGGATAAAGCAGAAATCTGGAAGCTCAATTCTAGAAGACTGAAGAGAACTCGTCATAGCCATGAATTTTCACATAAGAAAGAAACTAACTCCTCCTTTGTAACAACAACACTTCTTTGGGTCTCTGTTACCTAATCCTCATGAATACACAAGATTCTGTGTTGACAATACATGTCTACAACATCATTTAAATGGCAGCATGATATTTCAGGATAGAGAAAGACCACAAGTTACTCATCCAGCCCTCTATTGTAGGATGTTTAAGCTATTTCTGACATTTTTCTGGGTTAAACAAGGCATGGTGATCATCCTAGTAGTGAAACAAACATCCAGGCACACCCTCAGATATCTCCTTAGGATAAACTGCTAAACTAGTTTATGTATACCAGTTTGGCTGGGCCCAGCTACACTACTGCATATATTTAAAATTTTTTGAAACTTACTTCCAACATTCTTTCCCAAAGAGGTAGTACCAAATCATGCTTCTACAAAGCTTGCAGGAAGTGGTTTATTGATATTCTCAACACATTGATGATGACTATTCTTTTTAATCTTTGATAATTTGATTTATGCTGGACTTTTGCAACCCACCCATGGTAATGTGGTGTCTCTTAGTGATAAGTATCCCCTCCTCATCACCATCACCAACACTTCCAGCTTCTCTGCACTAGGCTTAGAAGCCCCACTTACAGTCCTACCACCCTTACTTTATTGTGGGGAAGAAAAAATTTGCCACCATTCATTAATGAAGCCATTCATTCATCTACTATTATTGAGTACCTGTTTTGTACCAGCATTGTGATAGCTATTGATGGTATAAGGATGGACCAGACTGACAAGATCCTCATCTTCATGGAGCAGATTAACCCTGCCACTATTCCCAGAGCTGACTGTTTGGGCTCAGGATCTGCCTCCATCCCAGTACTTTGTGGAAACAGATCTTCTCTCTCCCATGGGCACTTACTCATCAGCCATGGAGATCTTCACATTGTCTTTATAATCTGGCTGATTACAATGGGAGACAGTCATCATGGCAACACTATGATGGGCTACCAGCAAATAATTTGGGTGTTAGACATCAGAGTGGTCCAAATATGTGAGAGAGGAGACTCAGTCCACCTCATAGATGAAGTTTTCCTGAGTGCAGTCCCCTCAATTGTAGATGGTCTTCTCTCTCTGACATCCAAATGACTTCTACCATATGGATAAGGGGCCACCCTCCAATTCCTACTGCCTAACCAGCCTAAGGAGGTCAGAGGTCTGGAATGTTCTAGGCATCACAGAATCTATAGGGCAGACGAGATCATAGAGGAAATGGAATATAATCCACCTCCTGTCTAGGAATCTCTCTAATGTCCATCTTTCACACAGACTCTATAGTAGTCATCCTTCATTTCTGTAGTTTTCTAGAGCAGATACATAGTGGGACATGACTCAGAAACCATGATCCAGATGTGGCCGGAATCAGACCCAGGTTTGGGGACTGAAAAGGAATACCCATATGTTCTGATTTGAAGTAGTGCTTCAAACAAAATGAGATCTATGGATTGATCTTGACCAGACCACCAGTCAGGTCACATGGGTTTGTGTCTTGCATATTTTATAGGAAAAAATAATGTGTAACTCAAGAGCATTCCAAGTCCAAGAGGTTAGTGTGTGTGAGAGAGAGACTGTGTACATTTATATGCACATATACATGCATTTATGGAGGGGGAACTTCTTTGGAAATCATCTGGCAAATACAGGTGAATGGCCCTTATCATATAGGTGCATGCAAGTCTCCTTCATTTTGATGTTTTCCATGGGAGCAAAAGAAAAGTGATTGAGCCCTGTAGTTTTCATTGTGAACTTGTCTGTTCCTTGATGGAAGATAAGCTCCCCTGGAGCAGGGATCTTGTCTATCTTGCTAGACACTACCTCCACAGAGCCTAGAATGGTGCCTGGCATATAGTAGGTATTCAAAAATTAAGGTAAACATACGCATCACATTTCATTCACACAACTACTCTGTGAGGAGACCTCTGTTACTCATTTCTTCATTCGACAGCTTTCTTTGAGTGTCTATATGTGCCTGATATTATACCAGCCACACACCGTAGTTCATCATCTTCCTCTTCCCTGCCAGGTGCCTTTGGGACCTAACTATAACATGGGAGATGGGAATGTGCCCTTGTTAGCAGGTTTTACAGATACTTGGCATTCTCTCTGCCCCTTCAAATGCATTTTGGAACAAGAGAGTGGGATAAAGACATTTGATTTATTACTGACAATGTGGATAAATTCAGTCTTCCCCCAACCCACACAGTCACACTCACAACAAATGAGATTCAGTGGAAGGGATTTACTTCCAATTACTCTACATGGATGTCCCCTTCCGCTCCCAAGGCATGCGGGCAGGATCCCACCCAACTCAGGCTCATATCTCTATTTTACCACCTCTTCCCTTCCTCACAGAGTCTCAGCTTAGAATTGGGCTTCACCATCCAGAGGACAGGCCTTTCTCATCCCAAGCTGGGGTCTCCAAAGGGGGTAGTACCTCCAGGTAGGAACCAGGTAAAAGAGTCAAGAGTGTGCTGGAGGCTCAGTATTTTCAAGGGGAGGTGAGAAGGAATCCTGAGAGGGCAAAGTCTCCTGCAGCCAGCTCGCTGGTGGTTGGCACCTAGGTTTAATAGAGCTGGCTTTGGGGCCTGGGATCAGGCTCATTGCCATCTCAACAGATGGGCACGTGGGTAGATGGCCAACGGATAAAGTATGAGCAACAAATGTGTTTGTCGAGGGCAGCTTTTCCAGGCAGAAGCATCAATACAGGCTCATCCTGAGACTCCACACCTGTGTTCCTCTTCTGTCTAAAAACCTGCTGGAGGCTGAGGTCCCAAACATGGGGGAGGGGGCTGTGCAATTGCCATCTAATTCCTGTAGGAGGGAGGAAGGCGTGGCTCCAGGGAGCAGAAGGAAGACTCCCCCGGGGGTGTGGGGGGCAAAAAAAGATGCCAACGCCTATTTTCCATGAAGGCAGCTAGAAGGAGTGAAGTCAGACACAAAGTAGATCCCCATGGGTTTGTCTATGTTTCTCCCTCTTACAGCTGAGAAGTAAAACCCATTTTATGACACTCACGTAGCCATGGTGAGCTTTGAGGAGAAAATGGGGAATGTGGAAAACATTGACAACTGCCCTGAAATCTTCTCGCTGGGAAATGAGAAATTCTGTCTTCATGGGATATAAATTATGAATATCATGACCAGTGTCCAGAGGTAAGAAATGCACAGCCCATGTGCAGACACTGCTTTATCCTGTGTGCCTGGGAGACCCCACAAATTGATCACAATGTATTCAGTATTTTCTCATGAATCCAAGGGATGGCTTCAGATCATTAAAAAAAAATCTAGTATCTGATACATTCACAGGGTTCAAAATACTAAAAGTATATACTTGAGAAATCTCTCTCTCCTGCTCCCCACTCCCAGCCACCAAGTTCCCTTCCCTAAATGGGACCAAGGGTGCCCAGAGAACATTCCAGCTTTGTAAGAACATGGCACAGGAGATGATTTGCCTTTCAGAATCTTGTCTTTCAGTTTCAGAGAAGTGGCCCACCGACATTTTTCCAGCTCCAGTCTTGGTCACCCAATGGTCAGCTGGAACACAGCAGACATAGCTCTGTGGCAATGATACCAATTTTTGATAGGATGGGCATTTCTGTACCCACAATGCTCCAGATGCTCCTGAGTAATGACTGGGCTTCTCAGGGGCTGATGTCCACTGAGCAGGGTCCTCACCACTTGACAAGCCTTTGCCAACTAGACTTTCTCATGCACTTCTCAAGGGCTGCTCTTGGGAATGAGCGTTGGATGCCAAGCTGGAAAATTTCTTTGCGCTATAAATGTTGACAAAGCAAAGGCAGAAAAGCAAGCACTGGACCAGGAGTCAGAAGATTCTGGGTCCTTCTCCCTACTCTGGTATTTCCTAGTTTTGTGTCCTTGGGAAAATCAGTTCCCACTTCTGGGGTAAGATGGGGGGCTGCCGTGAAGGCAAGTAGGAGGAATGGTGCTTTAGAGTTAGACCTTCTAGGTGTGACTCTTGTCTCTGGCACTCACCAGTTTTGTGATCCTGGATGAGACATGTTAAGTTCTCCTAACCTTCATGTCCTCCTAAGTAAAGTGAGGATAATAATAGTTCCTGCCTCATGGAGTTATTGTAAAAGTTGAATGGGCTCATAAGACATTTAAGCTGGCTGGCATAATGTCTAAAACATGGTAAGCACTCAGTCAATGTTAGCCATTATTATTATTCTTTAAAATATTTAATTTATTTATTTGAGAGAGGGAGAGAAATAGTGAGAGAGAGCATGAGTGGGGAGTAGAGGGAGAAGCAGGCTCCACCCGAGAAGGGAGCCCGATGCGGGGCTTGATCCCAGGACCCTGGGATCATGACCTGAGCTGAAGGCAGATGCTTAATGGACTGAGCCAGCCAGGTGCCTCAGCTGTTATTATTTTATGATGAATTTCAAGAGTGCCAGGAATTTCTAGCAGGAATATCCTGAGGAATTAACTAGCTATTTTTATACCAATACTAATAATGACAACGGGCTACTAAGTTATTTGAAACTTCTCTATTTTCTGTTGCTGCCACCATGCTCCAAAGGTAGAAACATTAATTTTGATACCAATGATTATATTGAGAGACGTTGGTGAAGGTAACCTGTTTCCACCAATAAGACTTCCACCTTGACATCAAAATCACTTACGTCAACAAAGAAATAAGAAAGTATCCATAGGGAAGCCAGGCATTTGAGTTTTTCACACTGAAGATGGGGCCATGGTTTTTGTTCTTAGTAGGTAAAATGTAGATCTGTTTGGTGGTAGGAAGGTTTGATACCCATGCTATCAAAGTAGCACCAGGCTCCATTAAGACGTTTCCTTGAGATGCATTATCAGTGTCTCTGAGTTGAACTGTGTCCCCCAGAAAGATATGCTGAAGTACTAGCCCCCAGAACCTGTGACTCGGACTTATTTGGAAATAGGGTCTTTGCAGAGGTAATCCAGTTAGTATGAGGTCATAGTGAATTAGGGCGGGCCCAATACAATGGGACTGCTTTCCCTGTAAGAAGAAAAGAGACAGGCACACAGAGAGCAAGCCAGGAGATCAGAGAGGCAGAGACTAGAGTGGAGTGTCTATGAGTCAAGGAAGCTAAGAGAAAGGCATGGGACATACTTTCACCTAAATCCTTCAGAAAGAGCATGGCCCTGCCAATACCACGTTTTCTGACTTATAGCCTCTAGAATTGCAGAGAGAATACATTTCACTTGCTTTAAGCCATCCAGGTTTGTGGTATTTTGCTACAGCAGCTCCGGGAAACAACTACAGTTCTTGATGAAGGTAAAGATGGAGGAACTGGTTAAAAAAAAAAAAAATCAAGGATAGAGAAACAAGGTCTTTGGGAACATATATGACTATTTCCATCTGCCCATATTTAGATTATTGTGCCAAGAACAACCACGCCAACAGTGTCCTACTAAACTTACTCCAATTAGTGTCCACCTGTCTGTCCCTTCACAATGGAAAGTCCTCGTCCCAGATCTTATCATATTACCTCCTTTCCTGCACTCAGCATCACCTCTGCAGAGAGACCTTCATGGACCATCCCTACCATAGTGGCCCAAGCCCTGAAGTGTTATCATTTTTCCCTGCTGCGTTGTTCCAAAACACAACGTTCTATGAGATTCCTCTGTTCAACTGGTGGCTGCTCAGCTCTCCGCAGTCCACTGAGGCAGGGTGTCAACACCCTGGGAGAACAAGCTGCCTCGGGCCTCACTCTCTGCTGCACCCAGAAGAGAGTGTCGCTTATCACAGGCATATAATCCCAGCACCATCACATTTAAGATGATCCCAGTTGTAAGATGCATCATTACTGTTACCACCAAGAAAGAAAAAGATACTGATTAAACTCTGACCCAACAGTGATGGGGAGACACATCCCAACCCAGAGATGTTAAACTGTGAAAAAATAAGCATTTCTTAGATGCAATGAAATAGGGTCAATGTTTCGATAATAATGACCTCAAGCAGAATCCTCTTCTGTTCTTGGAACAATCTCCTGACCCCTGTGAAGATCAATACAGAAGTTACAGGGCTTGTCCTGAGCATGGTTCCAAGTCTAGGAAGGTCCCACATGTACAAAGTGGAGAGAGAGAGATCAGGGTGCCAGGAACTGTGGGTAGGGATAATGTATCAGGAAATGTTCCAGCCATTTCTGAAGCCTGTGATGGCATCACTGAACCTCAGCACCCCTGCATAAGGTCATGTGACCCTATTGCATTTCACAGCTTATGTTTGGATAGAGCTTCCTACCCACAACACAATTTCTCAGGGATTCTTACATTTCCTTTTGCCTCAGCATAGTGCTTGAAGGCAGCTAGATGAGGGCAGTTAAATGCCTTTAGGTTTTAGTGGGTTAAATGACTTGCCCAAAGTCACATGGATAATTAGTGTCATAGCCGGGACCCCCTACACGTTCTCCTAATGCCATGTCCAGGACTCTTGCTACACACCCAGTTGACTAGTGCCTAGCCCAAGTTAATTACAGAGTTTGCTAATTATGAATTCTACTGGTAAATAGGATCAGATTGAAACGAATTCAGGCTGAATAGTCTGGAAGGTTCCAGAAAAGTATGAATGAATGTTTGCATGCACTTGAGAGGATCGTCTAACCTCTTGACTCCTGACTCACCCCTTGGAGGCCTCCCAGCCACCTTGTTCCCCCATTTTGATTGCAAAATCTCTTCATGTAAATGAGCTATTGAGCCAGCAAGAGAAGAAGTCTGGGCTCCTGTGGGGGTGTATTTTGGAGCACTTGACTGTTTTCTTAAAGCTTGGGGAAGAGTAAGCAGTAATCAATAGAGAAATCTGCCTGAATCTTGGAGGCTCGATGAAGGTGCTTTTGAAGCACATCACAGAGCTTGATTTTCTGTTATTTAGTGCCAAAAGTTATTACCTCAGCAGCAGTGCAATGTCTAATTTATACCAAATTGTTAGCTGAAATCTATTAAAGTTTATTAGCACCACCTCAGAATACAGTAACATCTCACTGGTTCTGCTCGTGTTTAAATTGACCAGCTGGTTTAACTCTATTAGCTTGGAGGCTGAGATAAACTTGAGTCTGCAGAAGCTATCCACGGCACTGGGGGAGAATGAATACAGATGAAGCTCAGGATATTCTACTGCTACCAAATCGCTCCAGGCTTCATCTCTCTCAATGCGGCCGTGACCCCGTTAGTCCATTACCAATGGACTGGGGAGCTGTCCTCAGAATTCAGAAGATAGTTGTCAGTGTGATGGAGTTTCCAGCAGAGAGGAAGGCTGACAGCCCACCACAGTGACTTGGAGGAACCCAGATTGTCTACGAGGAGAAACTGATTTTTCCAGACATTTCCCCATTGCCTTCAAATTCATGACTTCTAGAGGGCGCTTCCAGCTGTATGGAGGGATGACAAAAGATCTAACGCTGCCAATAGAGAGATGTTCTGACCTTGGGTTCATCCTACCTGTCCTCAAGGTCAGGACCTCAAAGAAACCAGACTATAAACATATGGAAGCATTTAAATAGCGCCTGAATGACACTACAATGGTACACAGTGTTTGGTTGCTCTGGATTGCTGGAGCAGTGAGAATCCTAGCCTTAGAAGTCACCCAGATCTAGTTGGAGGACTGACCTCATTGCTCACTATCTGCACAATCTTAAAAAAATGACCTAAACATTCCCAGTCTTAGTTTCCTCTTCATCAAATGTTTTTTGTTTTGTTTCTGTTGTTTTTTTGTTTTTTGGTGAAGGTCCTAGTGTTGTACGTAAGTGCCCAGCACAGTCTCAGTAGCACCATAAATATGTAATCAACATTAATTTCTTTCTCTTTGCTTTTGCTTAGTGGTTTATAGCCATTGAGTTGTAAAATGCATATTCGGTTAATTGTATTTTCATTTTGCTCCGTACTTCATCTTGGCTTCCTTATATTCATTACCTTTTTCAAGGCTGGAAGTGCCCCAAAATAGTAGGTAGAGCAGGAATTTATAACCCTCTTTGTCACAATAGGAAGTCCTCGATTTAGAGAGGTGAAGAGACCTGCCCAGTGTCACACTGCTAATGTACAATGAGGTAAAAAGGCGAGGTTCCTAAGTCCTGCACCTTCCCATGTGGTCATTATGTGCCAGAGTTGTGTCAGGGAGAGAAGCTGCAGAAAAGTCAGCAGCACACCAAACCCCACACCTACATCAGGGTCAGAGGCAGCAGAAACAAAATTTTCAGTCCCTCGGAAGCTCCTAGAACAGAGATCAGCACATAGGAGGTGCTCATTATGTGCTCCCCAAAGGAATGAGCTGGTGAACCAAACTACATTCACTCCATCGGGATCTCCAGAATGAACCTGGGGAGAGGTTATACAAGAAGCTATGTTAAAGAAGAGGCAAAGCAGGGAGGTAGTAGAAAGACCCAGAGTTTCCCAAGTACGTGCCCATGATTGTTCAATAAAAAAGCGCACCTAAAGTATGCTGTGTTCTGAATCACAGGCAGCCCCATCAGGAGTCAGGGAGAGAAGACATCTGGGTGCTAGGCTGTTAGTGTCTGAGAGATGAAGCTTTCCACGGCATAAGCAGCCCCAACTCTACGCATCCTCTACCTAGCTCTTGACACCAAGCCTGCAGCACCTGACCCTCTTTAAGACCCCTTGAACTTGTTCAAGACTCTCTTTGTCCCTGGTACCCAGCCCATGGTCTGACTGCAAAACTGGCTTTTCTGTGGTAAGCCAGTGATGTCAAAGAAAGCAGATATTATTAGCTCTACTTCACAGCTTTCTGAAAAATGAAGCCCAGAAAAATGACCCCAATGGAAGGCTTTCATTCCTTCAGAAACATCATTAAATAATTTAATACCTACTCTATGCCAGCACTGTCCTAGGTATGGGGGATGCTAGGATCACAGGGTGCACGGTATCTCTGCCCTCCCAGTGGAGAAAGACAGACCCGAGAGGAAAGTACACCCACATCACACAACTGACTGTGGTCTGAGGAGGTTTAACCAAAGACGGAGTCAGAGGATGTTTGTGGGAATTTAATCCACGCAGTAAGATCCGAAAAGATCCACCTGAAATAGCAGGGAGTTAAGCTGGGCTCTAAAGGATCATAAGAAATCAGAGAGAGAAAGGGTGGCTGGTGGAAGCAGCAAGAAGGTTTCACGTAGAGAAAAACTCACCTAAAAGGGAGTGAGATGTGAACGGCATTTAAGAGAGAGGCAGAGCAGGATAAAATACAGCTTGATAGGCCATGGGTTTTATTTTAAAATTAGAACCCTGACGGAAGGGCATTAATCAAGGAAGTGACATGATTCATGTATAATTTAAGGAGACCACCCTCTGCTGTTGGGTGAAGAGTGGGTGGGAGAGGGGCCAAGGATGGAAGAGGTTGGGAAGTTGGGGAGCCATCCCAGTTGGGGTAGGAGGAGGTGGCTTGTCTTGGACTGCTAGAGATCTGAGAGGAGACTTGTCTAGAATCGAAGCTAGTGAGGGCTACAGCTAGAGCCCAGGTGCCCTGATTGTCCATTTGGGCTTTTGAAAACTGAGCACACTCTGATGGTGCATGGGCATGGGACAAAGGAAGATGGCTGGCAAGGGAGATGGAAAGGTCATTAGGAGAATACGTCTAGAACACTGTGTTCAAACCGGAGTCCACAGCCCCTGAAGGTCCACACACATTATTCTCTCTAAACGAAAATTTTATTGTCACATGCAATTCCAATGACAAGCACAAAAAAATCAATAGAAGCACATGGTGGGTCATTTGGATGACCACATTCTAGTCAGGTTCAACCTGTTCAGAGGGACCAGTTCAGAAAGGACTTCTGCATTTTTTTTTATTGACCACCACGCATTCTCCAAGGACAACTACCTTTGTTCTCTGCAGAAAGCAATAGAGAAGGATCTAGTGCGTCAATTCACATGAGATGATAAATTCATGCCAAGTGATGAGAAAGAGAAGGAAGGAGTAATACTGCTCTTTGAGGTCTCCTCCCCCAGGAAAACATGCACCAAAGCCCGAAGTACAAAAGGACGACAAAGAGGGGATTTGTTTCAGCGAAAGACCACAGTCCATCATATTTAATAGTTTTAATTTGGATTTTACTGGATCTGCACTGATGTTTAGGTTTAATTTCTAATTTGTTTTGGTTTCATAATTGGCTAAAACCATAAGCACAGCATTTTATATCTGATTTTACATTCATGTATATTAATATTTTAATAAAAATAATTTGTAGTCTCACTGGGGTCAATGATGCTTATTTTCCTCTCTAAAGAGTCTACGTCTTACTCAAGTTTGGGAGATCCTGGTCTTAACCAAAGGGAAGTCAAGCAATGGGCTACCCTGTCTAGGCTACATGAATTTCCTTTCAAGGTGGGGTGAGGGAGAAGGAGCACTAAGAAGAGGAATCATCTGTCCTTTCTGGTACGTCTCCCAAAAGGTACAACTCCCAGTCTCCTGAAAGTTAGGTTTAAAAGAACAGGTTCAAATCGTGTGAACTTGTCACTGTTATTTCCTTATTACAGCAGTGGGGCAGGGGGCAGGTTCTCCCTCTTCGGATAACAAGCAAGTTATTATCCTCACAATCCCTTAAGAAGTAGTCAAGGACCACATTCTATAAAAACTCCGTATGTAAAAAGCTAGACTTTGCATTCGGTAGAGAGAGCTCTACATGTCATGGAGAGGCAGCGGGCAGGAGCTGGGACCGCCGGCTCTCTTTCTCCCTCTCAGCCTCATATGAAGTGGGTGAGCTCATCGGCCCCTCCTTATGTTTGTCTTTTCCTCTTCTTTGTTGCCCTCTCTCTAGTGGAGTTCTCTTGAGATGAGCGTGCCTGTGACGTGGGTAGGCTATGCATGTACTGTTAGGACTCTAAGGATAAGGCACCAGGGCAATATTAGGGATTGATGAAGGAGAAAAGGTCAGTAACAGGTGTCGTTTCTATGTGGTACCCGAGGCATTCAAGGTGATGGGCGGGATGGCTTTTCAAAGCACATACCATCTGTACCCAAGACTTATGGGAATAGAAAATACCACTCATTGACTGTCTGCTTAGGCATACAGAAACCCCGGCACCTGAAAAATTGGAAGCTGCTCATCAGAGGAACCCAACCAGGAAAGTGAGGCTGCAGAGAGAGAGAGAGAGAGAGAGCAGAAGAGAGGTGATGTCCTGACGGCGTCTTTTCTTATCCAACTTCAGCGTGAACTCTCCTATGTGATTCGAGAGAGGATAAAAGCCAGGTGTGTACCCCCGGGATGGGGGTGGGAGGATGGCTCCTCAAACAGATTTCCTTTGCTTTGCTTCATGCATCACCACTGACCTCTATCATTGCCGATTTGCAAGGCACAGAGAGCACCTCCCTGCCCCGGTGCTTTTTAGGTAAACATTAAACTGCGTTGCACATGGAGAAGAGCCAAAGCATTTGAGAATTCAGCAGCAGTGGCAAACCTGAGTGTTTCCATGCGATGCAAATTGCTTTGGCTTCCACGCTGCTCCTGTCGCTTCAAGTGCTGATGGTAAATAGCCTTCCTTGGGATTACTATCAAGTATTCATTTTAACAACATTAATTTACAACGTGTTATCCCACTTTACATTGTGCTACATGACTTACTCACAGAGCTGGCCCTTTGGTGACTGATATTTATTCATTTGATTCACTGCGCTTGCTTGAGATTTTTAGGTTAATGGGACCTGGACTGGAAAGAAGGTGTGTGCTGGGTTGTTTGGGTGGGACTCAATCATGGCAAAGGCGGCAACGTCTTGTGAAAAAATCTGTGTCTTTCTGGTTGGTTGGTGGAGAGGGAGAAGGCCGCTAGAAGGGGCTGAGTCAAGTCAGTTTCCTTGCCTAAGGACTTCCTGAGGCCAGAACACTAGGAAAGCAGCAGCGACCATGTAAATATTCTTTATGGCATCTGCATTGTTCAAGTCCCTTTCTATCTATTATTTCCCTGATAATCCTGTAGGGTAACTCTAATGGACTTCAAGAGTATGGGACCTGGGGACTGGCCACTGGGGTTGAAACTTGGTTTTACCATTTACTAACTAAGTGACTGTTCTGTGCCTCAACTTTCTCATCCTTAAAGTGGGCACGGCAATCAGTAACTACACCAGGTTGTTGGCAAGTAGAGTTGTTACACGAAAACACATAGAACAGAGTTGGCACATGGATGAGGGTAGTTGATCCACGGTCCTGTTCTTTTCTCCATGCACCTGACTGGACTGTCTTTCCGGGTGCTGGGGCTCAGGTGTGGTCACATGACTTGCTTTGGAAGTCATGCGCCACTGCTGAATGGAAGCCTGGGACTGCTGGTGGAAGACACTGTAATGCCCTTTCCCCCTCCTGCAGGTACCGTGGACACCGGCACCATGACAGAGCCCCAGCAGCCAAAGCACAAGAGAAAGGAGATGCAGAATGGAGGTCCCAGCTGACTAATGATGTAGCATGAGCAAGAAATACCCTTTGTGATTATAAGTGTTCTATTATTTAACTGAGATGTAACCCAACTTACCTAACTGACACAGAAAGTAGTCTATTGATGTTAAGTATCATTAGCATCATTATTTTTCTTTTACAGAAGAATCTAAACCTCAGAGTTATGGTCCCAACATTATCACACAGCAACTATGGGATGGAAGCCTAATGAAGCCCCAGGTCTTAAAGTGGATCCTAAGGGGAAGACAACAGAAATAGACTGACTCAAGGCATACCTGCTACAACAAGCGCCAAGAACAGACTTCACAACATCTTGGCTATGCCTCAGTTTCTTTATCAGTAAAATGGGAATAATGAAATAGTATCTTAGACAGGGGATTGGAGGAAGATTAAATGAGATAATACATGTGCTGTGCTCATAGGAATGTCTGGAACATACATGTCTGGAATGTCTGGAGTATAATATATATATAATATATGTCATCTAATGACAGTAATGTTGGCTATTATTAGTACTACTATCAATATTATTAAGGACTAATTATTTTGTAATCTTATATCACCTGGTCTCATCAATCTCTGAGTATAAGAACTTGTATTTATACAGATATGTAAGTAAATAATAAAGCTAAACCCAATGCTCGCAATTGTCATCATACTTGCTGCATCCTTATCCTGGAATTTAAGTCTGCTATCCACTTGCATGTGGCCAATTCCTCCTACTATTAAATATCTTCTCTGCCTGGAAGCCTTCCCTCCTGACTCCCACCCTAGACTGTTATGGGCCCCTGCAGAACCTGACACAACACTTTCGTTGGAGGCATCGACTTCTTCTCACCATTGTCCAAGGTCTGTCTTCCCTGCAGGACTGGAAGTTCCTTGAAGGAATCCGTTATGTTCACAACACTAGGAGCTCAATATTAATTCACAAGAAGAAATAAACTAACAATAAACAAGTGGATAAATGATATGAGCAGCCAGTCACAAAAGAAATGCATTCAGCCAGCAAACATGGGGAATGGTACTCAGCCTTGCCCCGTATTAAAGAAGTGGATAAAAGCAACAGGGAGGTATTATTTTCACATTAAATATCGGGAAAGAATAGCCAACACTGATAACATTAAGTGCTTGAGAGGCTAGGGGAAATAGAGCAGATTTAAACTCTTTCAAACCATTGGTACAATATTTTGGATAGTAAATTAGCAGTATCTATTACAATGCTGAAAGTGAGCTAATAATTCTGTTTCTAGACTTGCATTCCCCAGAAATGTTAGCATGAGTATGCAAAGATACACATCCAAGGATGTTCATTATGCTATTTTTTATAACAACAAATTAAATTGAAATAATCAAGAATGCCTGTCCCTGGGTCATTGGTTAAGTGAAATGTGATATACTATGTAATAGGATAATTACATCATAAGGTCAATTTTTATTGCATGACTCATTAAAGTAGGAATGTGGTCATGTTCACCATTAAGTCCCCAAGCCTAAGACAGCACCTAGCACACAGCAGGTGATCAGTAAATATTTGCTGATTAAATTATGTTGAGTATTTGTCGAATATAAGCTGAGTGAAAATTTTCGTAATATAGAATTAAGAGAAAAGGATTTCAGCTGTATGAAATAACACCCAACTTTTTGGTTTTTAACTGTATTATATGTACAAAATGATCATAACTGTGTATGTGAATAGATAGATGGATAGGTAGGTAGGTAGATAGGTAGATAGATGAATGGATAGATAGAGAGATAGACAGACATACAGACAGACAGGTGAATGGAGGGATCCATACAAGAATAGCTTTGCCCCAAATTCTTAACAATGCTCTTCTTTGGGAGGTAAGTCTGACAGTGATTGAGTCTGGGGACTTGTTGGAGGGTGGGAGTTCTTTCCCCCTCACCTTGATTAATTCATTTCATTTCTGATATTACTTTTTACTTTCTTTTTGCTACTTTTCTGAATGTGTCATATAAAAACTTTTTTCATATAATAAATGTTGATTGCCTGATTGTATAATCCTAAGAGGGAAAATTAGGAACTGAGACCTCTCCAAATTCTCACCCACGTATTTGCATCATCCTCAAAAAAAGTCTCCCCCTGAACCCCTTCCCAACAAAATAAAGAAAGAAGTAGGCATCCGCATCAATGGGTGCTAACTGATGGAAAGAGGGAGGTTGCCTATACTAGTACTTCCTGCGTTGAGGTCAGCTGGGCAAATATCCTATCCCATCAGACTGAATGAGGTGGGGGATAAAAGAGGAAGCTGCTCCTCTAAAAATCACCAATTTGTGGAAACTCTGTTGATGGCTTATGTAAATTATGATGTCCCAGGAATCACTGGAAATTAAGCAGACCTTGATTTGAACCCTGGTTCTAACACAAACTGTGTGACTAGGGCAAGTTATTTCGATTTTCTGAACTCAGTTCTGTTATTTGGAAAAAGAGAGTAATACATGAGTGAGAGTAATTAGCATTTGCTACTGTCATGAGCAAACCCATTTCCAATAGCTGGAATTGATTTCTTGCTCACATAAGATTCAACATTGATGTTCGCCATTGGGTGGCTGTCCCAGAAAGCTCTCAGCCCAGCAGACAGGGTCCCACAGAAAGCAGACACTGAACAAAAGGCTGATGTGCAAACGCTTTATGGCATACCCCAATAGCAGGCAACACGGGTGAGGATAAGCAGAGTGAAGCAGGTTAGAAGGAAGGGTAGGTACAAGGAAGCCTTGCTAAGCCAGAGACTCGGTAGGGCCACAGAAGGCAACAGGGTGTGCGATCTCACAGACTCTGACAAAGGACTTGAAATGCACCTTATGAGTATGTATCTGATAGAAAATTGGTGAAGAATTTATCTCTTGGCTCCTATTTCCATGGATCAAAAGTTTGCCCCGAGGACCCAAATAGACATTTTCCAAAGAAGATACACTAAGGGGCAACAGGTATGTGAAAAGATGCTCAACGTCACTGGTCATTTTGGAAGTGCAAATTAAAACCACACTGGGATCATCATCTCACGTCGGTTAGAATGGGCCTCTTCAAAAAGACAAGAAACCAAAAAATTATTAAAAAAAATAGATAGCTTACTCTGCAAAACAAAACAAAACAAAACAAGACACCTAATAAGCGCTGGCATGGCTATGGAGGAAAGAGAGCCCTGGGACACTGTTGGCAGGAATGTGAATTGGTGCAGCCACTGAGAAAAACTGTATGGAGGTTCCTCAAAACATTAAAAACAGAACTGCCAGCAATTCCAGTTTAGGTAACCTATCCAGAGGAAACAAAAACACTAACTCGAAAAGATATCGGCACCGCCATGTTCAGAGTGGCATTGCCTACAACAGCCAGGACATAGAAACAACCTAAGTACAACCTAAGGGCCCACTGATGGATGAATGGATAAAGGAGTTGTGAGATACAGGGGCGCCTGGGTGGCTCAGTCAGTTAAGCATCTGACTCTTGATTTTGGCTCAGGTCATGATCTCAGGGTCGTGGGATCGAGTCCTACGTCGGGCTCCAAGCTCAGGATGGAATCTGTTTAAGATTCTCTCTCTCCTTCTTCCTCTGTCCCTCCCCCCACTCATGTTCAAAATAAATAAATAAAATCTTAGAAAAAAGAATTATGAGCTACACACATACAGAGGAAGATTAGCTTTAAAAATTGAGAAAATCCTACCGTTTGTGATAACATGGATTGACCTTGTAAGCATTATACTAAGTGAAATAAGTCCGAGAAAGACAAATACTGTATGGTCTCATTTATATGGAGAATTTTTTTAAAAACTCATAGAAAAAGAGATCAGACACAGTCACCAGAGGCAGCAGGTTGGGGGGGAGGGAGCACTGCAAGAAGGAGGTCAAAAGGCACATATTTCCAATTATAAGATAGATAAGTACTGGGAATGTAATGTACAAGGTAATGTACTAGCTAACACTGCTGTGTGATATATGGGAAGGTTGTTAAGGAGGTAGATCCTAAGTGCCCTCGTCACAAGGAGATTTTTTTTCTCTTCTTTCTTTTCTTTATATTGTATCTATATGAGATGATAAGTGTTGGCTGAACCTGTTGCAATAATCATTGCACTCAATATGTAAATCAAATTATCATGCTATACACCTTAAATCTGTACGTGATATATGGCAATTCTTTCTCAAAAAAACCTGGAAAAAACAAAGAAACAAACAAAGCTTGTCCCACTGAGGCTTTCATACCCCCACACCTCTGAGTTATTTTGTGTCAACCACCCACGAAGAAGCTACGGTATACGTTAAGAGTTGTAGGCTTGACGTTGTGGGGCACTCGCTGGTCACCACAGTAGGGGCTGGAATAATGCACAGGGGAGACCCCAGAGAATCTGAAGAGATACATCTGAGATGCCTCCCATAGGGCGATGCAAGGATTCAGAGCTATGGGCTTCTGCCATATTATAGCTTGAGCATCTTCACATATGGCTAACCACTCCATGGAAGAGGAAGATGGACAAAAAGACAAAGCCAAGCCCAGAGGTAGTTGATGTCATTTCTGCCCGTTTCCCACTGACCAGATCTGGGTACATGCCCCAACCCACCCCCATCAAACAGAAGATAAGAAATTCAGTCTTTCATGACCTCAAGAGGAATAAAGGAAATAAGTTTGGTGAACAGGGAATATTATTACTTCCACTGGCTACCCTGGAAACCTCTCCGCAGTTGAGTGTTTTGGCTGATCATATATGCTCAAGGGACTAGTTGTTCTGGGCACATAGTAGGCGATTGACAAATGGTATCTGTGCTTAGCCCTTCTGCAACATGAAAACTCTGAAGTGGCTACAAAAGATCTTCCTTGGCGAGAAAGCTGTAAGAATGACCTTGGCTAGCAGAGATCTCACTAAAGGGTATGATACCTGGTCCTGACTATGTTCAATTAGTGGACTGGTGGTTACATTCCTGATCCTCTGGGGCTTGTGAAATGGAAGCATGACTTTGAGGGTTGCACACAGGAGACGCGGTCCTCTTGTTACTGAGTTAGGCCACTGTTGTTGACCTCTGCACGTGTTCACTGTAACCCACGCTCACTGGCTCTCTCTCTCGCCAACTGGGCAATTAATCACTGATCAGATAATACAACTTTACCCAACGGGTCAGGAAAAGAGCACCCACCTTTCTACTCTTTGCCTGGAATTCTCTTATCTTGCAGTTTAAACAAGATAAACTTCCTTTGCCTGTCTTGGATTAGAGCTGGAGAAACAGGCAAGAGCTTGGTGTCCTAACTTCCATCCCTGACCCTTCTGGGGATCCACCCAAAAAATACTGAGCAGGGGCGCCTGGGTGACGCAGTTGGTTAAGCATCAACTCTTGGTTTCAGCTCAGGTCATGATCTCAGGGTAGGGGGATTGAGCCCTACATCGGGCTCCACCCACAGCCCAGAGTCTGCTTCGGATTCTCTCTCTCCTTCTCTTTCTGCCCTACTCCTTGCTCTCTCTCTCTCTAAATAAATGAAATCTTTAAAAAAAAAAAAAATCCTGAGCACCTACAATGTGTCTGGCTCTCCACTAAGTGCTGGAGAAATAGTAGAAACAGGTCAGAAGGTCTTAGTTTTGGCTTAGTGAGAAAGATACTAAATAATACTTACACAAATCAAATCATGTTAATTGGGTAAGAATTCTTAAGGAACACTGTTGTCTTCCCATACCTATTCTCCCCTTCTTGTTTATCACCAGAACGCTCTACTTTCTGGATGAGCATAAAACCTTCAAGAAAGATAAAGATTGGTTTTCCCGAACTCCCTTGCAGCTAAGTGTGACCATCCGACTAAATCCTGGCCTATGGGATGTGGGTTGTTCTACCCTCTTCCTCCTTTTGGCGGGCTGGAAGTCAGATGTGATGGCAGGAACTGTGGCAATATTTTTGGATTCTAAGGCAGAGCCATGTTGAAGAAAGAGCCTGGTGGTTCATGATTATGGAGCTGCCTACCAGCCCTGGATGTCCGCACAGACTTTTGCATGAGAGACAAATAACTACTGTTATTTGGGGACTTTGTGGGAGAAGCAGGACCTTTCTTTTGCTAAGATCGTCACATCTGAGAGAGGAAAAGGAACCACGTGCATGAAGAGTTCAGGGGAAGGGTGTTGTGGGGAGAGGGAACCTCATAGGCAAGAACGGTGAAGTGAACCCAAGAGAAAATCAAATGGTGCTTAAGGGCTAAACAATAAGAAGACAGTGATGAGAATTGAAGTAGGCAAGGGATGGCAGAGCATGTGTTGTTTTGCCACAAAATAGGTGCTCATCCCTGGGTCGTTGAACCTCTCAGGTCCTCCGGTTTTGTCTCTGTTAAGTGGGACTAGCAGGTACATGTCTGTCCTCACGGGATTGCTGCAAAGAGCAAATGATATGTTAAGAGAGCAAAACCAGCACGATACCTTGACGCAGAACAAGGGCATTCCAATCAAGGTCAACCAAGTTCAAAGCCCACCTCTGCCACAGACTAACTGTATGACTAGGAGTTAGTTACTAAACTAACAACATGTGCCTCAGTTTCCCCATCCCTAAAATGGAAGTAGTATTAGTATTTACTACTTACTTATAGTATTTACTATACTATACTATGCTATGCTATACTATAGTATACTATTATTCAGTATATACTACTATGTATATTGTGTATATATATATATACACAGTACAAACTATATATTCAGGAGCATATACTGAGTAACAGTAACATTACTATTACTACTGAAACACAGTATATACTGTATATACTCAGGAGTATATACTGAGTAGTGGTAATATTACTATTACTACTGAGTTGATGTTTGCCAAGCACTTAGACTAGGACCTGCCATGTACCAATGGCTGTATATGTTACTTAAAGAAATGAAGGAAAGAAAAGCGTTTTATGACTTCGAAGAATGACACTGTCTACATATAGCCAACTCCCACCTTCGACTGAAACTCTCCAGGGTCAGTGATTTGGCCTGCTACTCCTCTTTAACTCCCTAGCACCTATAGAAGTGCCTCCTTTTAAAAGAAATCTCATCAAAAGTGACTTGGACATTGGGGGAGGGTGTGTGATATGGTGAGTGCTGTGAAGTGTGTAAACCTGGAGATTCACAGACCTGTACCCCTGGGGCTAATAATACATTATATGTTTATAAAAAAAATTTAAAAAAAATTTTTAAAGTGACTTGGAAAAAACACAAGTCATGCCAAGTGCCCGGGTACAGTGACTTCTCTGCATCTCCCTTCCCTTTCCACTGACAGCAATAAAGGTAGCCCAGGGCCCCACTCTGGAAGTCCTCTGTAAGAGTGAGATGATTTTCAAAAGCAGGGGTCCCCGAACTTCTTCTGTAAAGGTCCAGATAGTAAATATTTTTGGCTTGGTGGGTCTTACAGTGTCTGCTGGCATTGTTTAACCTATCCATTGTCACCCCAAAGCAGCCCTAGATAAAGCATAAATGCATTGGCATGATCAGGAGCCAATAAAACTTTCCTTATGGCCATTGCAGTCTGATTTTCATGTACTTTGCATGAGTCACGAAATAGTTTTTGATTATTTTTTTAACTATTAAAATAATGTCAAATCCACCCTGAGCTCACAGGCTGTACAAAAAGAAGTTGTGCATCGGAAATCATCCACGGACTATAGTTTGCTGACCCCTGTCCGTGAATACTCAGCACAATGTCTGGCACATAGTAAGTCCTCGGTAGCTGTAGTGAATGTGTTTGTTATTAAGATCAGCAAGAGAGCATCAGGCAGCGGCTTCTTAGGTCACAAAACCCAAAACCTGGCCTGGTCTGGGACTTCACTTTTTCTTCCTGCTCCTCAAGCCACTGGACTTGACCTAGGTGGGGGCTGGGCTTTGGGGTGGGAGTGGGGGAGGAGTGTTGCCTGAAGTCAATGCCTTGGTTCAACAGCTTCCTAAGCATCCTGACAGCTTGGACCAGAACCTGCCAGCTTTGAAAGGGGCTTTATAAATGAAGAGCCTGTAAAGCAATTCAGAATCTGATTTTGCTGCAAAAGCATGATTTTAACAGATCTGTAGCTGTTCCCAACCTTTTAACACTGTCTCCTGTGAGTCAAGAGATTTTGATCTTGTAACTAAATTGACTCTGCTGCAGGTTGGCCATCCTCCTGGGTAAATTCTCTGACATGCACGGCTTCAGCCCCAGCCCCCTCTCAAAAGAAGAAAAAAAGGAAAGGAAAAAAAAAAAAAACTCTCTTCTATACCCAGTTATCCCCTATCTCATTTCCTCCGAATTGAATTTTTTTTTTTAATGATAATGTCAGAATTGACTCCCTTTGGCCCTAAACCTAGTGTTCGGCTTTTTGTTTTGGGGTTTTTTTGTTTTGTTTTGTTTTTTATTTTTTTTGGCAGGAGACATTTCTGTTTCATACCAATGCTAATATTTAGAAAAGTGGCAGCAGATTTAAAACAGTTATTTGCATCATTCCAGAGATTATCATGTTCCAGGGCCAGGCGATCAGTGCATGGCAATGAAGCCGTTTCTTTTTGCAATTTTTCTATTCTATTCTATTCTATTCTATTCTATTCTATTTTTTGAGACAGATTGTTGCAAAATCCAACAAGACATGGTTTCAAAATAAAGAGCTCAAAGAGTAGCTTGGCTGTGGCCAAAGCAGGGGCTCTGGAAGTGCAGGCTTTTCTGGATGGAGCATCACTGACTGCATTCTGTAGTGCAAGGGAGGAGGCTGCTGGGCTGAGCTCAGGTGCCAGAACCCCTCCGGGCATGTGCCTGCCCACAGAAGCAGCACTCACGTGTGATGAGCACAGTCCTGGGGCTGGTTCTGGGGGCTGGAAATATATCTCATCTCCTAAAGTCAAGAACAGAATGTGACCAGGAATGAAGGTGCTCCTTCTTTAACAGGGGAAAGAGAGGGAGGAGGAGAGAAAGAGGAATGGGGTGGGGGTGAGGGAGAGAAAGAGGAGGAGAGAAGAGAAACACAGAAAGAAAAGAGACCAAAGAAGAAAAGGAACCATGAGCAAGTGCGCAAGGGGCTGACTGGGAGCAAGCTTGAGAAGGTGGGGACCAAAGCGCGGAGAGGAGAGGTGCTAAGTCTTGAGTCTTTGCGCCTTGAGCATGGGGCACACAGAGAGCAGCCTCCAATAAGATTTGGAAAGAAGAGTTGTCACTAGCAGATTTAGAAAAATATGTGTATTTTCTTACAAATCCAAAAGTCCTAGAGCTCACAGAGAGGGTGTGTTTGTGCATAAGAAAAAGAGAATTTTTTCTTTTCCTTTGCTTCCCACCCCCCACCCCATTCCCCACTCCCTGCCCCAGCCCTGGCCCCGATCTCTGTTTTCTCTTACAGAATAAAAGGTTATTCCCCCTGGAGTTCTGACTGAGAAACTCAGAGTTCTAGAACTTTACAAAAGCTCCTCTATTGTCTTGAGAGGAACAATTTTCTGGGGGATGAATTGGACAAAGGTTTTTGGCTGGCAGACAGGGAGAAGGTGGGATGGCAGAGCTCTGGAAGGACATTTTATCCCGGTAACTTATGGCCTCTGATGAGAATCCCTAAGTGTGAAATCAAAGCTCAGCCAGTTCTTCCAATTCTTCACCATCTAGAAAAAGGGAAATGGAATCAACGCTGAAAAGCATGCAAGAAATGAAACTGAATTTACTTATCAGAACTTTCTGGAAACCAGTACTTTGGCCCACCTATAAATAACGGTTTATCATTGTTCTCCGTGAAGATCCTCAAGGTACATGAGATGTTTTGTTGCTGCTAAAATAGAGTGCTTTTCAAGTCATTAAAAAAAAAATCTTTTGAGAAGATTTTTGTATAATAATATCCAATATTTGTTGAAGGCTTAACTCATTGAATCACCATATTATACCCCTTACATGTAAATCTTATGATTACTCCCATTTTATAAGTGTGGAAACTGAGACAGAGTAAGAGAACTCGCCTAGGGTTATGACTAAGAATTGCAAGAGCTAAGATTTGAACCCACATAGGTCTATATGATAGCAGATTTCTTGTGCTTAATCTCCAAGCTATACTACTTTCTTGTGCAAAAATATGTGTTTGCAGGGGAATGAAGATGAAGATAAATAAAATGGAGCCATTCTAAGGGAGCTTAGAGTCATGTCTAACATATGTGAATAATTCATGGATGAAGAAAACAGACGGATTGGAGGTGGTGCTATGCATCCAATCTTGGGGTGCTATTTTGTGTTGAGTTAGGTCAATCCATGATCCCATTCTAGTGTGTGTGTGTGTGTGTGTGTGTAGGAGGGTAAGTCTCAAGGAGAGCTCCTTGGAGAGGGGTTATTTGTGAGCTGGTTTTAACAAGTGAATAGGAGTTTCTGAAATGAACAGATGATGAGAAAGGCTCTAGAAAGAAGGAACAGGATGTTCAGAGGCACGGAGTCACAAACACCATGCATTGTTTCAGAAATTCATAAGGAGTTCTAAATGTCTGGAACATAAACTACAAGATCAGAGTGGTGATCACTGAGACAGGACAAATAGCAGGAGTTAGGTCTAAAGGATTGTGTTTAATACCAAAGAGTTTGAACTTCCTAGGGTCTTCATGAACCAGCCTTGTTTGGAAACTTCATATACACATCTGTGGTGCAGAATGATACACCTGATAAAGGACAAAGTTATTGAGATCCAGAAAAATAAACTTGTAATCGCTGTAGGAACATCCCAGAAACACAACCTTGACATGATCAAAGCTTGAGGTCTTGAAGATTAGGTTCACGTCACTGTTTTCCAAAGGGTGGCATCAAAAATTAGCAATGCTCTCTTTTTTCTTATTTCTTCCTATGCATGAGCTTTCCCTAAACGGATGGCTTGTTATTCTTCTGCTGCACAGGCACTTAGAAAGGCATAGATATTATATATTTTTTTTCAAAGATAGGGGTTGGGAAAGCAATCTGCTCAGTCTGCAAGCCTTCCTCTTTTTTTTTTTTTTAAAGAGTCTTCTTTCTACCACAGGGATGGGACATTGACAGCTGTGTTTCTACTCTTTGACCGATCCTATAGGCAAGGCTGATTGGTATAATATTGAGGTTTATAAAAAGAAATACATATTTGGTCTTTTCCTGTTATTGGCAGAACTTCTAGAACTCTTGGAATGTCCTGTGATAGAAGCAATAAAGGTGTCTCGTTATGTTAATAGGATGATTTTTGGAAAGCACCAAGGGTTACAGGCCCATTGCCCAGAGAAGCAATCTAGTGATCAGAGGGTTGGAACTTTCAGTCCCATCCCCAACCTCAGAGAGGGGAAAGGGCTGGAATCACCAATGGTCAGTGATTTAATCAATCATACCAGTAAAATGAAACCTCCACCCAAAAGGGTGAGGTTCTGAGATCTTCTAGGTTACTGAACACATGGAGATTCAGGGAGACTTATGTGCCTCGAGAGGGCACAGAATCTCCAGGCCCATTCCCCATACCTTGCCCTATGCGTCTCTTCCACTTAGCTGTTCCTGAGTTCTATTTCTTCAAAATAAACTGATAATCTAGTAAGTAAAATGTTTCTTTGAGTTCTGTGAGGTACTCTAGCAAATTAATTGAACCTAAAAAAGGAGCCATGGGAACCTCTGATTTTTAGCGGGTCAGTCAGCAGCACAGGTGACTACTTGGACTTGTCACTGGCATCTGCAAGATCGTGAGAATGATCTTGCAGAACTGAGCCCCCAGCCCTTGGAATCTGATGCTACCTCCAGGTAGACAGTGTCAGAATTGAGTTGAACTGTAGGACACCTAGCTGGAGAATTCCTTGGATGTGTGAGGAAACACTTCCCTCCCACTTTGGAATTGGGTGTTAAAAACTTAATTGGACCAAAGAGAAGCACGTGGCTTAAATTAGACAGATTCTCTACCAGGCCTGTGAAATAAGGATTCAGAGAGAACCAGTTTGTGTGAATAATAGAATATGAAAGACATGTTAAATACTTAGACATCTGAGCCACCATTTTTTTTCTATGGGCTGAGAAGCATAGGAACCAGTATATAAAGAGAATGGAAAAGATGCTCAGAAAGAAACAGAATGAGAGAGGGAGTACTCCCTGGATCCCCAGCAACTTTACAGGTTCTGAGAGCAATTCTGATCTACAGCCCAACTATATTTCTCCCCCGGGGTTCCATGAGACATTCATAGTTTTTAGTAAATCACCCCCTGCCTTTTGTTTGCTTGAACTCTCTTGAATGGGCTTATGTTACTTAAAACTCCAGTTTTGACAGTACCTAAATCCCCAACTGCTAGTGGCCACCAAGAATCATAAAGACCAAGTAGATACACAGGAGGAGATTAAAAAAAAAAATCCCAAGTGGTAATATTGCCCAACCAATACCTACAGAGCATAAACGTACTGAATTTCTGGGACCTTTTCTACAATGTGGCATGTCAAGGATTCCACAAAGTTCTCTTTGGTCCGTCTGGTTCTGAAGCCATCACTGAAGTGTATTTGGTTCAGCCATGGCTAACGATACTGCCTTGATCACCATGGATAGCCTTTGTTAGATTGTCTTCCTCTTTTTTACTTCCGCCACCCATGTAGATGTTTGCCTCCCTTCTTTTTCAGTGAACACTTGCACACGCATTGCAGGACTTGCCACAGTCAGTCTAGTGCCATCATTCCTTCTGTACAGCTCAGTCTTCCCCAGCAGAGAGTAGATCACTGAACATGTCTTCTCTTCATTTTGCCCACGGTTTTCCTCACAAAATCTTCTTAATGCCTTTAAAATGTGTTTAAAGGGAAAATTTCACCAATGAACGAGGTCCATGTTGATATACTATTTTCTCAAGCTTTTTTTTTTTGAAACCCTTTTGAAGGGGGATGGGGTGATTTCTGTAGGTGGGACCTCGGTTTGGAGCCTGCAGCTTCCCCCAATGCCACGTCGGGGTTTAGAGATGTGTCTATGCATTGGAACAAGGAAAGAGAAACAGGGTTGTTTCATCCAGGGTGCAGAGCCCAGGATCTCTAATGAGGGCTGTTAAATTTGGTTGCTGTGTCTCCTCTTTGGAGCAGACCACACTTAGCTTCTTTTCCATCACAATGAGACAGAGATTCTAGAACTCCCAGAAGGAGAAGCTGACTGAAAGGATTCACCTTCTCCTTACTGTCTTAATAGGCAAACAACACGTATTTCTTTTTTGTTTTGTTTTGTTTTAAGATTTATTTATTTATTTATTTGCTGAGACAGAGAGAGTGAGAATGGGAGAGGGGGAGAGGGAGAGAGACAATTTCAAGCAAACTCCCTGCTGAACACAGGGCCCAACACAGGACTCAATCCCAGGACCCTAAGATTATGACTTAAGCCAAAATCAAGAGTTGGACGCTTAACCAACTGAGCCACCCAGGCACCCCAAAACACATTTCTTTCAAGCCTCCGCCTGAAGGTAGAATCTTCGAGCATCTGAGTGGCTCTGGCCCTCAGAACCGGAACCAACACCCCCACGCCCACCACCAATGGGCCACTAGTGCAACAAAGAAGAGGGTACTCCTTCTTGTCCACAGTGAAATCCATTGGCATTTTCAGAATTCAAGGGAAAGGATATTAGTGAAGAAATACCAAGAAATAAGCCAACCAAATTCTTAATCAAATGGACTCTAAGACTTTAGATGTTTCTCACTTTAGTTTAGGCATATAACTACCTTACAGGAAATAATTCAGTGACCTCTGACCTATCAAATGACAGTCCTAATTGATTAGTATTCTCTGTTCTTGAAAGAAGGGGGGAAAAATCATCTCATGGTTTGTGCTAATCTTTCAGATTTCTGCCAGCAACGTTCCAGAGAGTCCACTATGACAAAACTCTCAACCCAGCTTCTAGAAAATGGTAGCGGACAATCTAAGCTCAGCTTTTTGCATCCTTATGAAAGCACAGAATGGTTCTCAACTCTTTCATGCTGGTTAGGCCTGGCTCTATGCTTTGTAGTAGACCTCAGAAGCTAGAACCTGTACGGACACCCTGGGGGCAAGAAGAACAGATAAACATTCTATGTGATGAAGGTTTGCTGGATTCCTACTGGGTGTTCAACTCTTTTCTGGCCATTGTGGGAAAATGGAAGCAACTGTAAGGCAAAAGCTCAGTATTACTGAGACTTTATGTCAATTCCAGGATTTTCAGTTTATGAAGTGCTTTCCCTTCTCTTAATATTGGTAACATTTTTTGGAGGTGGCAATTTGATAGGTAAGGAACATGAGGCAAATGTTTAAGGTACTTGCCCCAAATTTCCATGATGAATATATGATGGTGCAATAAAACTAGAATCCCTGGTTTTCTTACCCTTGGTACGCTAGTCCTTCCATTTTCCCCAGTCTCTGCTGAACAGACAGGGGGAAATTAGATGAAACAAGGCAAGGCTATGCATGATTGAGTGTTAATGGTTCAATAAATCGCCCGAGATGATACAGAGGGGGGAAATGATGTGAGCCACAGTGTCATGGAGGTCTTCCTGAAGGACAAGTGTCTTGGCTTGGACCATGAAGAACAAAGACAACATTGCCACAAAAAGGATAGAAGCAGTGAGTAGAAGAAAGTTTCTTGAGGAGGCTGGGAGTTTCCCCCAGAGTTTGAGACTTAGAAAAAAATTAAAATGGAAAATGCGAAAACTCATTAAAAAATAAAGTGAGAAATCCAAGCAGAGGCAGTAAAAAACGTCATTCTTTAGTCTCCACCAGACCAGGAGGGTAGACGAGAGCCAGAAGAGAGAGGCTTGAAATTCAGTGAATGAGAAGCGAATGAGAAGTAGAAGGAAAAGCCTGGCTTTGCGTCAAGAACAGCCAGGATCCTGCAAGTATCCTCCAGAGCCTCAGCCTCTGAGAGGAGAGACCTTCAGAATGCAGAGCGTGGCCACTCCTCCAGAATCCCGGAATCCCATCCTCCAAGACACAAAAAACGTGCAGTTGCCCCAGCCCTCCCCTGAGTTCCATGCAGCCTTTACTGGGTGGTGATACAGAAGGATGGGAGGTGATGGCCGAGAAATTAGATGATCTTTGGCACCAGAGAAAGAAGTCTGACTTGGCTCTTGATCTCCTCCCCAGGATTTCCATACTGGTCTCTTCCCTATGTTTAATCTTGTTAGCAAAAAGTCCAAAATCTCTAGGCCAAGGTGAGCCTGGAGAGCCCAGCGCCTCTCACTGGGTTGGTTAAAGAGTCATTCTGCAGGTCTCTTCTCTGTTCCATCTCTGCTAGAACTGATGGCCGAGGAACCAAGGGAGCCGTTGAGTTGACCCTGAAACAAAAGCAACTGGACCCCCTAATCCTGAGCTGGCCAACTGGAAGAACCCATTTCTGCAGTCTTTAGTGGCAAAGAAAATCCAAGGTCAGTGAAGCAGGCGATCATAGGGCATGCTTTTCCCTGCCTCCCCCGCCTGACCCACTTCTCCACGATCCACCTGCTTCAGCCACCTTGGTCCCGGTCCTAGCTGCCAGATGCTAACGGAGGCTGTTCCTCAAATTGCCAAGAGATTGCTATCCAAACTGTCACCCCCTGATCAGAAAAGAAGGAGTTATGGAAAATAACTGACAGCACCTGAGCGATCTCTCATTTGGATTAAATCAAGATCTTTAAATATTTATAAAGTTCTGGTATCTAAAATAGCCAGCCTTTGCCTTGCACACAGGCTGTTGAAATATGGGCCTAGTGCATTCTAAACTGAATATTTGTCTGAGCAGTCATATATTTTGTTTGTGTGTGAGAGTGTAACAGTGTGTGTGATTGTGTGTGTATGTGCGTGTGTATGTTGAAAAACCTATTGCATTATGTTAAATATCCCGGGGGCTCTGCATAGAACATGACTGGAATGAATATAGGACAAGAATAACTTTTTTTCTATCTCATTAGATGGTCTGAGTTTTGAAATCTGCTCTAAAAAGTGTGGTAAAGTGTTCAGTGTTGTAGATTAATGCACTGAATACATTTCTACAGTTCTTGATGTGTTTCATAAAAGGTCCATTTCAAAAGTGTGCTGTATTATAGGTGAACACTCGCAGTAAATAATCTTGTTACAGAAACCTAAGCAATTTTTACGAGGCGTATTTCTGGCTGACTGAACAATTTATTCTCCAGATGTCACATTGTATTTTTCCAATATAAAATGAAACAGCTTTTTTTTTTTCTTTTAAGGCTGACTGTGCTGCTTTGTCTGAGTCTAGAACAAAGGAGCTCTCCTTAAGGAGGCCGATGTGGTGTTAAAGCCCATCACTTTAAAATTAACACCACACCTGGGAAGAGCAGGCAGCACCATCGCTGGCTTTCCTTTTCAGGAATGATACTTGACAATCAGGCAGGACACTCGCCTGGGTCATCCAGTGGAAGAAAACTCTCTGGTTTCTTGAAAATCCAGGGAGAGCAAGAGGAAAGGGTGAGGACAGTGAACAGGAAGGGCGGGAGAGGAGGGGACAACGGGGTCTGGAAGGGAAAAGGAGAGAAGAAAGAACAGAAGGAGGGAAAGAGGCAGAGAAATTAATAGGGGAGGTAGAATGACAAGATGAGATGGAAAAGCAGGTGCAAAGGAGGAGAGAAGACGTACAATGGCGAAGGAGAAGAGAGGCAGCGAGAAGGACAGATGGCTGGAGGAGACGGGAAATACACAAAGTTAGCTACCACCAGAGGCAGCATTTGCTGAGATTTTTTGCAGAACACTAAGCCCATGAAATACTCTATGAAAAAAACAAGAGTTCCATGATCAAACAATTTTGGAAAACAATGAATTCTATATACACCCTCTTTCCTTGGAGACTCACAGTGCACCTTGGCCTATTAAAAGCTTTGAGAAGTCTTGCCACAAAGAAACCTGTTGAACTTCATTCAACACATGTTTTCCAAACTTATTTGAAGTCCAAATCTCTCCCTCTCTCTCTCTCTCTCTCTCTTTTATTCCCACAAAGCATCTGTGATCCGGTGGTTTGGACACATTGGACTAAAAGTTTCTGGCACATTCATCCTATGTTGTGTCTAGAAGGCTGTGTGGTCTCACACCCTCCATGCCCTTAACATCAACAGGAAAGGGCGCCTGGGTGGCTCAGTCAGTTAAGCATCTGCCTTCAGCTCAGGTCATGATTCTGGAGTCCAGGATCGATGGGAAGTCTGCTCATGGTGCTTCAGGCTCCCTGCTCGATAGGAAGCCTGCTTGTTCCTCTCCCTCTGTCTCTCCCTCTCTGTTCATACTCTGTCTCTTGCTTTCCTTCTCTCTCAAATAAATAAATAAAATCTTTAAAAACAAGAACAAAAAACCCCACATCAACAGGGTGTATAAAATGAAACATTCCCTAGAGAGTTCTACACCTATATGACACTCACCCAGAATGGGCCCCTGGGAAAGTTATTTCTTAAGTTATTTATTAACATAGTATCTAATGCTAGTCAAATGTATCAGTCAGCTTTGGTTAGGTATGGTCACAGTAACAAACAATCCCCAACATTTCAGCAGCTTACAAAGGTTTATTTCTCACTGGCTCCTATGTCACTGCAGCAAAGCTGAGGCTCTACACTTCTGTTTCTCAGATCTTCACAACCCAAGATCCAGGTCTCATGGCAGAAGGAAAAGAGCACTGTGAATAATCCATGCAATGCCTTTTATTTATTTTTTTAATTTTCTTTGTCAGAGAGAGAGCACATAAGCAGGGGAGTGGAAGGCAGAAGGAGAAGCAGGCTCCCCTCTGAGTGGAGATCCTGATGCGGGGCTCGATCCCAGGACCCTGGGATCATGACCTGAGCCGAAGGCGGATGCCTAACCAACTGAGCCACCCAGGTACCCCCATGAAATGCCTTTTAAAGCTTCTGCCCAGAGTATCATACATCACATTCCACTGGCCAAAGCAAGTCACGTGACTAAACCTGATGTCAAGTGGGCAGGCGATACACTTCTCCCACAGGGACACACCATCTGTCACATGGCGATCAGTGAGGAAAATAAAACCTCTTCCAGAGAGGAACACTAAAGCAAGCTACTACATAAAAGTTAGAGGAAAAAACTATGGCCTATTGGCATGTCTTCTGGGGGCTCCTTATTATAGGTTCAACCACCTCATAGTCTCAGAACATGAAAAAAAAAATAGATAAAGGCAGGAAATGGAGCTGGTGCCAAGGTAGTTGTGTCAGGATATTAATGAATCGGGTGGTGGTGGGGAGGGGGGGAGCTCCCACCTTAAGAAAATTCAGTACATGAAAATTAGGATATATATTAGAGTTGAAGCTTTCACAAATGCTTCAGGACAAGAAATCTTGACTTAACCAAAGACTTAACCAAAGAATTCCCAGCAAAGGTCCATGGAACAGAGTTGTATTTAGTTCAGAGTATTAGATTTAACCACATGAAATTGCCATTTTTAAGGATATTTTTAAAGTTACCTATTAGCAGTTTCATTGACCTAATGCCAACATTCCATTTGTGTGTCAGACGTCTGTCACTGTCAGAAAGCATCACCTGGGATGCCAGAAACTTTCACCTGGGTGCCAGTCACGACTAAGTGGTAGTGTTGAGGATTCTGAAGTGACATCTAGTCTCAGTAAGAAAAAGCACCATGATCAACAAGTGCTACCTGCCACAGGATCAGGGCCCTTGGGCTGTGTATTCGCCATCCCTGGTCTCCTGCACTGGAGGATGGGGGTACACCCCTCTCTTTACCTCACCGACACACCAGCAGCAGCCCCTACACCTAGGAGGGATGCCCTCCACTTCCCCAAATTCAAAGGATTTCTGCTACAGTGCAAACTGTACCTTATTCAAGGAGACGTCATGGACCAACTCAAAATTCCCACTCCTGGGGGCAAAAGAAAAAACACCTTTATTTCTGGGAATTAGAGAAAACCTTTAAAAAAAATGACATGATGGGGTAAGTAACACTAAGGCAGAAAGAAGTACCCAGTCACAGCCATCTTCCCAGAGTCTCCCACTTGAGCTGTCTTCCAGAGCAAACAGGTTTGCTCCTGCAAATGGAGCAGGGCATTTGCACTGGCCGCTCCCTCTGCCTAGAGGAGTTTTCCCCCAGATAGCCACATCTCCTGCTCCCTTACTTTCTTCAGGACTCTGTTCAAATGTTGCCTCTGCAGAGAGGACTTCCCTGGCCGTGCCATACACAATAGCTACATCTGTCACTCTCAGATCTGTCCCCCTGCTCGTTTTTTCTTCGGAGAACTTGCGACCATCTCCTTTGATGAGTGATATGGATGTATGATAGACACTCAATAAGTGATTCTTGAGTGAGCTGATGAATGAATGAAGGAAGGAAATCAGACCAGTAAAGCTGTGGGCTAGCACAACTGGGACACCGTAGAGAAACAGCCTTTCTCATCTAGATTTATTGCTGAAAATTGAAAAAAAAAAAAAAAAAAAGAAGTTAAGAGAATTCTGACAAATGTAGCCTCATCTCCAAGGGAATCGAGTTTAGAAACGAAGAGAGGAGAGAAGAGAGATGGGAGGGTGTCCTCAGGGGATCTAGCTCACGAGTGAAAAAGAATATTAACAAAATAAAGAACAGGAGGAACAGAAGTAAAAATCCAAGAAAATGCCAGCAGAAAACTTGTTTGGGCAAAGGATTGGAAACTGAAAGGATTTTCTGACACCAGGCAAATTAGTGAAAATGAGTCTTTTGTTTGTTTATGGTTTTTTTAAAGATGTATTTATGTATTTGAGAGAGAGAGAGAGGGAATGGGATCAGGAGACGGGGCAGGGGGAAGAGCAGAGGGAGAGGGAGGGGGCAATGCAGACTCCCCGCTGAGCAGGCAGCCCATTTGAGCCGAAACAAAGCCTCAGTGGCTTAACCGACAGAACCACCCAGGTGCCCCCAAATTAATCTTTTAAGAAACAAGTTAATTCAAGGAATTACTTGAGGGGGGGTGTGCTAATCACTGGGTTCAGTGCCTTGTGCTACATGGTCCCATTTAATCCCCACAACCACACCCATTTCACAGATGAATGAATGGAGGCCTGGGAGAGCAGGTGAGCGGTCCAAGGTCATGTTGACAGCAGTGAGGCAGCAATCAAGCCTCCACACTCCGGCTATCCGGCGCCCGGGCCTCTCAGAGAACCTGAAGCACTTGGTACAGACTGCGGTGAGCACACCACAAGCCCCAGGCACTTACCGAGTGCCTACAACGTTAGCACCCCATAAAATGTGCCCCCGCCCCTTAGAGAACACTTAGAGCCTTGCATTGATTTTCCAAAGACGGGGACGTCTTTCACCGAGCCATCCTCTCTCTTTTTACCTTAGTCCCTCCCATGCTCATTGCTATCCTGATAGGCAAGTTCAGGAGGGTAGAATCTGTGACTGGAGCAAAGCCCACTGCAGTGGTTAAGCTCCGCCTCTAGAGGCAGGCAGCCTGGGTTTGAATCCTGATTCTGCCACTCATGTGCTGTGTGACTTTTTGCAGGTTAAGTAACTCTCTGTGCCTCCAAGTTCCTTATCTGAAAAAAAAAAATTAATAGCCTACTCTAAGGTTTGTAGGAGGATTAATAAAGTTGAGATGCCTGGAGTTCTTAGCAAGCAGGCATGGAGGAAGCAGTGAGGTTGTATTAGCTCTCCAGCCCTGATTGAGAAGCACAACTGGCCACAGCATTTTGCACGCTCTCCTCCACCTCCCACACCCCTGCCAGTGCCGGCATGCAGATGCTTCTCCGTGGATGAGATTCTACCCCCTATTTAACTGGTTTCCAGCCAACTCTGTTTGCCATCCTCTGTAGTGGACCCCAGCAAACACTGTGCAGCCTGGCTCTCCCTCCTTGGGCCTTCTGCATGGTCTCTCCCCCTTCACACCATTTAGTCAATGCCATTAATCAAAATCCTATAGCAGAAAACGCATGCATAAGTCCGACACATTTATTGCTATGGCAACAATTCAGGCACTTGTCCCAGTGTCAAGCTATATCAGTGGAGATAAATTCTATTGTTTTCACAGTGACAGTTTTCTCTGTGTTGGACTTAATCCATGGAAAAATATAGCCTTTCTCCTTATTTAAGAGAGTGAGAGAGAGCTCGAAAGAGAGAGAAAGTGACCTCTGGGTTTCTCACTCTGCGCATTCAGAACTGAAACGAATTTTTTTCCCTTTCTTTTAAATGAAGGAAGACATTCAGCGATTTGCAGCAGAGTCCTACTGATCAATCCATCCGTGGAGTCCCGATAACCAAGAGTGTCCTCTGTGGAAACTGGAGTTCTGGGAGGGCCCAAAAGCATCCAGAAAATTTGTAAGATTTGTAAGGTCAGAGCCTTCAATGTCTTAGCCTACACCAGGGCCTGACTCTCTGGATGCACTGGGTGAATTCAGCCTGATGTCTCTGTAAACAGTTCTGGTCAACAGAAATGGGCTCACGCGTAATGAACACTCCCCCCTGGTGGGAGTGTTCTCTCACCCAGAGAAATGACCTCTTCTGTGTCTGGACATGTGCTAAGAGTCCTCCCTCCCATCTTCCCCAGTATCTTCGTCTGGAGCTTCATGGCACAATGGCATCAAAGCCCGGCTTCTTTATTATGGGCCTTTAGGGGTAGCCTGCACTTTGGGAGGAAGTCAAAACCTGTCTGGCTCGTCTTCTATGCTGTGTTGCCTTCCCATCTCTCTTGCTAGCATCAATCAATCCCCAAAGGTAGAATTCAGTTTGAGTCTAGAGGTCTTTCTGAGCATTGTTGTTAGCCCAGCACTCTGTAGGTGTTGAGTGAAATGTACAAGAAACACTGCCCGCACACTGCTGATAGTTTAGCTGGAAACAGTAACCAACCAACCCACCTACCTACCTACATTCCTTCCTACCTACCTACCTTCCTTCCTTCTGTGCTTGCAACTATTAAAGTGACCAATGCCAGGGGCTTTCTGCACAATACCTGTGTATTAGTTTCCTCTTGCTTTTGTAGCAAATTACCCCACAGCACACTTAGTGACTTAAAGCAATGCAAGTTTATTCTCTTAGAGTTCAAAAGATCAGAAATGGGTCTCGGGGGCTAAAAGAAGGGTGTCAACAATACTGCCTTCCTTCTGGATGCTCTAGGGGAGAATCCATTTCCTTGTCTTTTCCAGTTTCCAGTGGCCACCATCATTTCTAGCTTTTGGCCTCTCACTCCATCCCCAAAGCCTGTGATGTGGTACTGAGTCCTCCTTGGAGCATCGACTCTCTGGTTCACTCCTGCCTCCATTTTCTATTATGAAAGACCCTGGTGATTACTTTGGGCCCATTCAGAGAATCAGGATCATCTCCCTATTTTAAGATCAGCTGATCAGCATCCTTTACTCCACCTGCAGTATCTTCATTGCGTTATTTAAAATATCCCTTTGTCCTGGGGATTAGGATGTGGACATCTTTGGGTGGGGAGGCTTCATTCTGCCTACCACAACCTGTCAATGTTGAGACTTCTTTAGGGTAGGTGTTATTATCCTCAGTTTGCATGTGGGAAAGCTCTGGGGGCAAAGAATTAAAGAGACTTGACCAGAGCCATACAGCTGAAGTAATTGTGCCACTGGAGATAGAACACAGGATTCTGAAGACTCCTCCATTCCTTTCGACCTGGACCACAGTAATTCCCTGATTTGTTCACTCAGTAAATAGCAATGGTTGACCGCCTATTATGTGCATCTCTGTGAGATGCCATTTGGGGGGCAGGGTCAAAACACAAGAAGGGGAGGAAAACAAGGCAATGTCCCTAATAGAAAGACGGGACGGTGAAGAATTAAGTTTGGAGTTGTACTGTGCTGGAGTAGAGGAGACTCAGTAATTCAGGGGGGCTTCCTGGAGGCGGTGTGGCCAGAGCTGCATTGAAAGGAGGTACAGGAAACTTGGCTCCGTTCCTTCCAGATGCTTGTGTGTATATGCACCCAACTTTTGCACGCAGGGGCTTGGGAAGCCCATCCCAGGACAGGAAGTCTCAATTCTTTCCAAATCTGACATTCCAAGTTGCTATTCTGATATTGCTGGAGGCCTCAGCAAACTTCCACCAAGGTCATTCCCCTCCAGTTTAAAGTAGAATTTAAGGCTGTGTTGCCTCAACCCTGGGACCCTCCAGCCATGGTGATAGAGACAGCTTTATCAGTTAAGCCGAAGTCCTGTATTTCCCAAAGGGAGGCCTCCTTTGCTTTTTCATTTCTACCTTCCCCTCTTTCCATCCCACCCTCCTCCCTCCTCCCTTTCCTTTCTTTTCCTCCCCTACTCTCCTTTCCTTTTCTCTCTTGGCTTATTTTTTCAAAAGGGAGATTGGAAGAGGGAGCACAGGATGGTATTCTATGTCCTTAGGACCCTCCTGGGAGCCTCCTGCATATGGATGAAGCCTGGGGTTCTCAGCTGGGTGTTCCCACTGTGATGGCAACCTCAGGTCTGGGGAGGCCAATGGCCTTTTCATCCTGACAGTGCAGGAGCTGGAGACTACACTGCCCCCTTATTACTGTCCCCACTGCTGGTTCTGGAATTGCTAGAGAGTAAAGGGGCTGCACCCCTGGGCCCTTGTCCCAGAAATGAACACCGCATCCCAAAGTGGAACTCCACCTCTGGTTCAATGTGTAGGTTCCAGGAGAAGAGGGTGATGGGTTATAAGAAGGGGCCTTGATGTCTCTGCAATGGTGTATCCCAAACCTTGGGAAACCTCTCTCTGAATTATGAAAGAAAGGTGACATTTCCACATTGTGTTTTCAGCACAGTGAGGAAGGCCAAAAGAAGGCCTAGAGAACCTTTGAGAAGGAACCCAGAAGATAGAGGCCTAGAATGAGAGATGGAAGGAAGAGAAATAAGTAAGAAACAGCAGGCATGAAGGTGGGCTAGGACAACTGAGCCACAAAGAAAAGAGGGAAGGGTCTGCAGAAATGACAGACTTTCCAGATAGGAAGAGCCTAGAAGAAGCAAGTTGGCAGGAAGGAGAACTTGAAGGTGCTCCTCCAGAAGTATTTACAGAAGGCTAAGTTGCTATCAATTTCCATCTCCAACAATGCGGAGCAGTAGAGATTATGGGGGCATCCTGGCATCCCTCAGCGCCAGCACTGGGTGCCCTAAATTGTAAAGAAAGCCAAAAGCGATTCACAGGAGGTTTGAACTGGGGCCACCCTACAACCAGACCAGCTTCAGAGAAACCGCTGCTGTTCGGGGCTAATGGGATGGGACTCATGTGTGGCTCTGAGGGTCTATTTATCTTTTAGCACTCTTGTTTATTCCAGTGCCTGCCTTTATAGACAGCAGAAAGGAAGACCTCACTCACTGTTATACCGAATAAAACACAGTTGCCAAAATCTGCTTGCACAGTAGAAGGTCTCTATACCCTGGGAAGAAGGCGACCACAGAGCCTAAGAGGGTCTCTGAGGGGAGCGCCTGGGTGGCTCAGTGGGTTAAGCCTCTTCCTTCGGCCCAGGTCATGGTCTCAGGGTTATGGGATTGAGCCCCACCATGGGCTCAGTGCCTGGTGGGGAGTCTGTTTGGAGATTCTCTCCTTCTGCCCCCTGCCACTTGCCTGTTCTCTCTCTCTCAAATAAATAAATAAATCTTTAAAAAATATATATATATATATATAAAACAAATGGTGAATTAAAAAAAAAAAAGCCTTTGCTCCAAGATAATTTCCCAGATTCTAGTTCATTGTGTTCCACTTTCGTGGTTTGGGCCAAATCCTTGCATTATGTACAGTGAGTGTGTTTCTTTCCTATCTTTGATCATCTCCCTGTTTTATTGGCTTATTAACTTTTAATTGACCTTTATTAAGGGGTTAATCTAAATAAAGCTCATTTTATTTAAAAGGGAAATGTACATCAACAGTGTAACTGAAAAAGGAGCATCACTGGCCACAGAGAGAAGCTAAACACAAAATAAATACACTGGACACAGAAAGAACATGATTCCATGATAGGCATTTAAAACTTTTGCTCGAGGTTCTGAGGAGAAGATCCGGTCTCTGTTGAGAAGGAATTTATTGTGTAGGGTTGTTTAAGACAAAGCTGCTCCAAAGGGAAATTTTCTCCAAGGAGTCATCAAAAAGATGACGCAAGCTGATTCAAAGCAACTTTCTCACCACAGGATTCAGTGCTGTATGTGCATGGGACACCTGAAATGACATCCCAAATGCAAGTGGTAGGTGTCTGGTGTTGGGGGAGATGCTGCTGAAAGATGTTGTCTCAGCACAGCTCCTTAGAGAACAGCCAAGGTGAAGCTCACACGCCTGGGTGGCTCAGTCCATTAGGCGTCCAACTCTTTGTTTCTGCTCAGTCATGATCTGAGGAGGGGCGAGATCAAGTACTGTGTTGGGTTCCACGCTCCGCACACATCTGTGTGGGATCCTTTCCCTCTGCCCCTCCCCCCCCTCCCCCCCCCCGCTCATGGGCTCTCTCTCCATCTCTCAAATAAATAAATAAAATAAATCTTTAGTGTGTATACTACCAAGGCATAAATACAAGTGGGGGGAATTGCTGAGTTGGCCACAAGCTCACAAGAAACACAATTAATCTCTTGGTCATGTCTCTAGGACATCCCTGGAAAAACTGGAATGACTATAATTGGGAACTGACTTTTGGAACAAGGAAAAGTAAAGAGTTTATTTGCGGACTCCTGACTATCTTTTTTCTCTCGCTGGGTAGAGTTTGCCTCACAAGGGTTCACTCATCAACACTTCTGATTTGGGTTGCACCTTTGGATTCTGTGAGTCCAATCTCATTAGACCTGGGCTTGGAGCATAATGGGGTCATGCTGAAATGCAGCCTTCTTCCCAGGGGAGGCTGAGATGACCAATCACATTACAGGATGAGGTGGTGGTGGTGGTGGCTGAGACAGATGCGTTTCCTCTTCTCTACAGGGAGGCAAACAATGCAGGAGATCCCATCCCATGTTGAACAGAATGAGAAACTATAACATGAAACGCGGGGCTCTCATCTCATGACAAGGTTCTGTGGATCAGACTGGCAGGAAGGGTAAGGCAAATCCAATGAGGTACATCCTACCTGTTTCTACACCGGTGTCCATGGAAGTCTACCTGCTATCATAAAGGGATATGAGAACTCATGGTAAGAGGAAAGGAGAGACATAATTAGGTTTATGTGGCAAATTATGACTTGGGAGAAGGACAATATCCTTGTTTTTCCATAGTCGTCTATAACTGGAAGGTACCACCAAAATCATCTCCTCTAACACCTTCATTTGGGGGGGGGGGGGACGTGGAGAAGGGTGACATTAACAAGATGTCAGAATAAGAAGCTCTTGACCCTCCTTCCCCATACAAATACAACAAGTCAACAATAATTTGTAGACAAATTCCTTTTAAGAGAAATCCAGAAATCAGTGGAGAGGCTCCTGAACGCTGAGTGAGCACAGAACTACCCACACTGAAGCTGGTCGGGAAATTCAAGACATCTTCTTGAATTTCCATAATTCCTCCTTCAGCACAGTGCCATAGGATTGGGAGGAAATCCCCCAGCTCCTAACTTCTCCCAGGGGATGAACAGAGTTGAAAAGAACATATCCAATGATGAAACTTTGCTAGTGGCTCCCTGATGAACCAGCTTTAGTCTTACTTGTCCGAGAGAGCTGGCAGGACCTAGTGTGCTCCAGATGCCCAGAGGCAGCCAAGAACAAAAGAGTCGCTTAGACTAGCACAAAGGTTAGAGACACCTCCAGAAGCTCTGGCCAGGTTGATTGGTGCTGGTCTTTTGTATGCGGCCAGTCCATGAAGACCAGGAAAGGTGGCTGTTTTGTCTAATACACAGATATCAACAGAAAGTCAAGGAAAGCGAAGAAATAGAGAAATGTGTTCCAAGCAAAAGGACAAGCTAAATCCTCAGACATGAACCCTAATGAAATGAAGTTTATTAGATGGGGTATTCAAAATAGACATCATAAAGATGTATGCCAAGGTCAGGAGAGCACTTTGCACGAGCAAAGTGAAGACTTCAATAAAGAGATAGAAAATATAAAAAGTACCAAAAAGAAATCAGAGAGCTGAAAAGTACAATAACTCACGTGAAATATTCACTAGAGGGATTCCACAATAAATGTGAAGATCTGTGCCCACTTATCCAACCCTAAGCCCAGGGCACAAGGCACTCTAGTACACTGTGGCCACAGGATAAATCTCCTTCTCTAGTCACCATGAGATGACATAGCATTCATCGGAATCACATCTCCAGCTTATTACTTCGCTTAATAGTGTATTTAATGTGGATTTAATGCTAAAGACGCATGATATAGAAGCAAGAAATTAAGGTAGCAAACCTGTATTTACTCTGTTCCCAGCCCACCATTCTAACCCATATACTGCATTGGTTTAAATTATATTATATTGTATTATATTATATTATATTATATTCACACATACACTTCTTAAATGATCAAAGTGCTCCTGGTCATAACCCAGTCACTCTCACTTTCAATGACATTGGAAAATCACTCTTTAGGCGACTTGGCATTATACTGAAAAAAAAAAAATCATGTGATGATCTCAATGGAGGCAAAAAAAGTATTTGTCAAAATTCAACATCCCTTCATGATAAATAGCTCAACAATTAGGTATAGAGGAAGGTGCTTCCACAGAATAAAAGATATATAGGACAGTCACACAGTTAACCTCATAATCAATGAGGAGAAAAGCTGAAATCCTTCCTCTAAGATCAGGAGCAAGACAAGGAGTGTCTCAGCACTCCTGTTCAAGATAATCCTTGAAGTCCTAGTCAGAGCAATTTGGCAAGAAAAAGAAATAAAGCCATACAAGTCAGAATGTAAAAGCAAAATTGTCTCTGCAGATGACATAATCCTGTATATACAAAAACCCTAAAAATTCCACACCCAACTGTTAAAATAAGCAAATTCAGTAAAGTTGCATGATATGAAATCAGCATACAAAAATCAGTTGTCTTTCTATATGCTAACAATGAACTATGCAAAAAAGAAATTAAGAAAACAATATTATTTACAATAGCACAAAAAAGAACAAAATGTTTGGGAATAAATTTAACCAAGAAGGCAAAAGACCTATACATTTAAATCTGTAAAACATTAATGAATGAATTGAAATAGGCACAAATAAATCAAAAGATATTTCATAGTTATGGATTGTAAGAATTAATATTGTTAAAATGTTCACAATGCCTGAAGTTATCTGCAGATTCAACGCAACTTCTATCAAATTTCCAAGGGTATTTTTCACAGAAATAGAAAAAAATCATCTTAAAATTCATGTAGAATCATCAAAGACCCTAAAGAGCCATAGCAATCTTAAGGAAGATGAACAAATCTGGAGGGATCACACCTCCTGATTTCAAACTATATTACAAAGCTATAGTAATCAAAATAGTATGGTACTGGCATAGGAACAGATGTAGAGACCAATGGAGAGAATGGAGAGCCCAGAAGTATACCCATGTATATAAAATCAACTAATCTTTGACAAGGGCACCAAGAATACAAAATGGGGAAGAGATAGCCTACTAATAAACAGTGTTGGGGAAACGATATCAACATGCAAAAGAATGAAATTGGACCCTTGTACTATATACAAAACTCAATTCAAAATGGATTAAAGACTTCAGTGGAAGACCTGGAACAATAAAACTCCTGGGAGAAAGCATTGGGGGAAAGCTCCTTAATACTGGTCTTGGCAATGATTTTTTGGCTATGACACCAAAAGCACAGGTGACAAAAGCAAAAACAAACAATTGGAATTGCATCAAACCAAAAAAAAATTCTGCACAGCAAAGAAACAATCAACAAAATGAAAAGGCACCCTCCAGAAAGGGGGAAAATATTTGCAAACCATACATCTGGTAAGCCATATATTATAAAGAATTCACACAACTCAATAGCTAAAAAAATTTAAAAAATTTTTAAAAATGCCAAAAAAAAAATGGATTTAAAAACAGGCAAAGGACTTGAATACACATCTCTCCAAAGAGGACATGCAAATGATCAATAGGTAAACGTGTTCCACACTTTTTACCCAAAGGAAAAAGTGCTCCACTTCACTAATTACCAGGGAAATGCAAATTAAAGCTGCAGTGAGGCATCATTTCACACCCATTAGGATGGCTCCTCTAAAAAAAGGAGAGAAAGTGTTGGCGAGGATATGAAGAAAAGGGAACCAAAGGCACACTGTTGGTGGGTACATAAATCGGTACCACCATTTGGGAAAATAGTATGAAAATTCTTCAAAAGTTTAAAAAGAGACCTACCATTCGATTCAGCAATTCCACTCCTGGATATTTATCCAAAGGAATTGAAACCAAATTCTCAAAGAGATATCTACACTGCCCTGTTCACTGCAGCACTATTCACAATAAACAAGAGCTGGAAAGAATCTAAATGTCTACGACAACAGATGAATCGATTAAAGAAATGCGGTATATACATACAACGGAATGTTATTAAGACTTACCAAGAAAGTCCTGTCCTTTGCAACCACAGGTATGGGACTGGAAGACTTTATGCTAAGAGAAGTAAGCCAGACACAGAAAGAGAAACACTGTATCACCTCACCTTCACGTGGAATCTAAAAAAGCTGAACTCAGAAGCAGAGTGTAGAATGGGCAATACCAGGGACGGGAGAAGGACGGAACAGAGAGGTGTAGGTCAAAGGACACAAGGTTTCAGTTATACAAGGTAAGTCTGTAGAGCTGCTACCTAGCGCGGTGCCTATGGTTGAGAATACTGTGCTGTATACTTGGAAGCTGCTAAGAGGGTAGATCTTATGTTGTGTTCTTACTGCAAATAAGGATAATATTATTAACAATAAGAAGAATAAGAATAATTAAGGTGGGAAGAAACTTTTGTATATATTACATATGTACAGCTCTTTAAATGTCAATTATACCTCAATAAGGTAACAAAATAGAAAAAAAAAACAATTAGGAACAACCAAAGTGAATTATTACAAAAGGTAGAAATAAATGTTTATTGTGTTAAGCCAATAAATAGGATCAGGGCTATTATGATCTGTGATAGCAGCTGACATGACCTAAATTAATATCACTTTTGAGCAGTTTGACGATTTCTTTTTGGGAAACTGCTTCTCCCGTGTGTGTCCCCTGCATGGCATGGTAAGTCAGGTGCCCATTTTCCATTGTGGAAGCAAAAGAATCTACGTTTCCTACCCCCTGCTCAGTACGGCCAGGGAACAAAGATAGGACTTAAAGCTCAGCTAATCAGATGCTTTGTCTTGGGACAGAGTGAAATAAAGGGAAGGTATCTTCATGGTTGGAGGTGGTGGCGACATTCTGGCCACTCTTGTCCCCAATAAGGGACTTCCTGTAAGTCCTATTTTCCTGCCCTCCAGAGTTGCCCTGGTTCCTGTCCCTGCTTGTTCAAACTCAAGGCTCTCGAAAATTCTGGGAGCTCCTGATATCCTGCCAATAAATTTCCTCTTCTTGACTTAGTTGGGATCAGTTTCTGCTGCCTACAATCAAGGAATGCTAACTTATATTATCCCCTCAAAGGAACAAACATTGAAAATAAAATTTACAAGAGCCCCAGTTCTGATAGATACTTTGAAGACTGGTTTGGGTAAGCAATGTCAAAAGCAAATCCAGATCTCTTAAAATGTAAACACGCTTTACCTAGATGTCCCTGAGTTTCGCAGGAGTATGGGGGGTCAGGGAGGGAGGAAAGAATTAATGGTATGGTTTTCCATAAACTGCCCTAAGTATAAAAACACTACAGTCAAGACAGAGGGACTGTGATTGATTTGTTACATTAGGGTTCCTTAAAAATATACCACTCATTGCCTTTTTAAAAAACATCCAGTCATTAAAAAAATCTTTGTGGATACTATTTACAACATGGTTATAAGAGATTCTTGACAGGTCTTCATTTTTAATGGCAATGTTATAAACAGGACCCATAATGATTCTGTTTGGGAGGATGGTTTGGAGGCCAGTGACTAAGGGAGCCCAGGCTTCCGTGGTGGCCCCGTGCACAGACCGAGTCTGAAGTTAATTTGTATAGAGGAATTGAGGAATTTGGGTTTCGCACTGTGATGCTGCCTGTCCTTCTTAAAGGGGGCTAGAATACCAAACAGGGCTCTGAAATGTGTTTTCCCTTTTAAATATGAAAGACAAGGAAAAACAACTGAAGTGTCAGATTGTCCTTAAACATCCAACAGGAAGAAATTGTGCTTATATGCAATTCAAATTGGAAGGGAAAGATTGTGCCTCAGGCCAACTGAAGGGAAAATGCTGGTTTTCTAATTTGTAGCAAATGGAGATGAGCTCTCAGCTGGGTTGGCCAGGGTCCCCAAGAGACCTGGCAGCAGGAAAAAGATCTGGGGGTGTGATGAGGGCTGCGTGTCAGCCAGTGCTGTTCCTTTCTGCCCACCACCCACCGTAGAGACCAGTGTAAGAAATCCAGGCTCCCTCCCCCACCAGGGTACGGAAAATACCCATGGTGTTTTCAAAATAAATGTATAATGCAAGTGCTTATACCTCAATTCGATTCCACATTTACTGAGTGCTTACTTGGTCCCCGGTCCCCTGCCAGACATCGTTGGGATATAGAGGTGAATACGGCATAATATTTCCTGACAAGTCGGGACCACAGGGAAATAAGAACAAGACAGGTAATAGAAGGGCTAGAAGGGGCAGAGGAGGCATCTATGGTTTGTACCTGCCCAGCATCCCCTGTCCTTGGGACAAGTTCCTTGGATTTCTTTAGGTAAATAGCCCTTCTGTTCGGATGAGGCTGAGCCCGGCCCTACTCCACTCATGCCTGGCCTCCGGGCAAGGGCACGTGGGCATTCCACTCTCTTGGGCCTCGTGGTCAGTGCAGGCCTGGACGCTTGACCCAAGCCAGGCCAACAAAACTCAAGTCTGGGACTTTGGTGGCCGGAAGTCTTGAGAAAAACATGCTGAGTGCTGCCCGGGAGGGGGGGGGTGGCTGCTGAACCAACAGGAGATGTAAGCCTAGAGCTGCCGGTAAGCACATTGCCGCTCCATGGAAAGTGACCACGTGTGAAAAAGATAGTGGGGTGTGCAGTTCGGAGATGGACAGAGACAGTTCTACCTGACGACCCAGGTGAACACCTGTAGCCATCTCGTCCTGACGCCTTCTCAGTCCAGACGTTTAAAAAAGGAAACACCTGCAACTGAAAGGGGTCCCAACTGTTCCTAGTTCAAGTGGTGCCCTGTGGAAGGGAGCAAGTCGGACCTCCAGGAATCGGGCATGGCTGTAGGGCAGGTGGCTTACGAACTGGCTGAAGGGCCATCTCTCAGATGCATGTGCCTCTCATGTCCTTGAGTGTCTTCTGGGCTAAGTGGCCACAGGGGTTCCTGAGAAGTGACTTGCCTTGGTTTGTGTCACAGGACCCTACGGGCTGCTCACCTGCCCCATTTGCTCTCAGATCACTTAGCCGCCTTGGCCTGCCCTTTTCATCCCCCATAATTTGACTTCTGCAAATTGCAGTATCCAAACTTCCTTAACAAAAGGCTTCTGCTAAGCGTTTCCCCTGGGAAGATCCAACAGGGGACTGAGCAGAGTGAGAGAAGGGGAGGAACTAAAGCGTTTATGTTCCATGTAAAGTATTTATACTCCTCTCTCCCTTGGACTTTGTCTTTGGCAGTAAAGTTCTAGCTCCCACAGGATGTCCCACTGTGGCCACATGGCCCTGCCTTGTGGGCATCCTCTTTGTCCCTCCAGCTCTATCAGCAGAAGCAACGTCCCACCATTGCTAATTCTGGGTGGCTTCCCTGTCCCTTGAGCCTTGGGCGTTAAAGACAAGCACCCGATGGAGATAATCAAAAAGACTGAAAGAGGATTTCTTCTGGTGATGGAAGTTGGTGGTGATGTTTTGAAAAGGTTGTAACCTTGTACCACATGAAATCACTTCTGCTGCCCAAATACCAGTTTGTGTACCCTGGAGGTACACATCCTAGCTTTGGGGAAACAGTTTGGGTCAGGACAGGGTTGCTGGCAGAGAACAGAAACCCAATTAAACAAGCTGAAATTAAAAAGACTTACTTTTCAGAAAGCAGAGGCAACCCCTTTACCACCCCTCTCACCAGAAGAGCTTCTCTGCTGGGCCACCAAGCAGCCCTCCCAATTGCCCTGAACTCTTATCTTTCACACCCAAATGGCCAGCTAGGTCTGATGATACCTACTAGAGACCCAATAATTCAGTCCTGAACTTGGAGAAAGAAAATCCTATTGGCCCTGCTTGGTGAGGCATTCAGCTCTGACTCAGCCAGCCATACAGCTCTGGTGTGGCCCCTATGGGTAGGCACCCTGAAAATACTGAACCCCAGCCTTGGAGGGAGTCTCTAGTGGCCTGGAAAGCCACTGTGGAAATTAGGAAATCAGCTCTGTCCAGGGTACTTTGCAAAGCCACTAGTAATATGGAGAGAGCCCGAGGCACCGTAGTTGCTGTGGGATTCAGAATTATGATGACTAAAGCTTCAGGTCCCCCCCCCCCCCAAGGTCACTTGCGTCCTGTAATCCGTTGTTGATGGAGTTAGGGTTTTGTATATTGTTGCTCACCTCTGGGTAAACATACCAAGAGGAATGCAAATGTTCTCTTTTGCAACTACTGAAAGCTTATTTTTAAATGCATTCTCTTTGTTTGTTTGCTTATTTCCCTCTACATCAGGTTGTTCTTAGATTCTCACTATCTTAAATTCCCAGGAGCAAAAAGTAATAGTGTCTTACTTACACTGTGTCCTGTTTTGACTTGTCAGACTGTTCAGTTCTAGGCTCAGCCGGGGATGCGTGGGGGAAAGTAATTAGAGTGATTTTAGCTAACCTTCCTGCTCTCTGTTATTAATGATAGCAAAGATGTTTCAACAGCTAAAATGACAACCCCTTTCTCCTAACCCCTAAATTCCTGTTTATGTTTGCCTAAAAGTTACACCACTTTGTCCTTTTCAAAGTGGTTGGCAACATATCATTATATCTTTATCCCTCCCCAGCGATTAGTTGGAAAATTGATCCCCAGCCTGCAACCATTCAAGAACCCGGATCAGAGACCCTTAATGGGTTTCATTTTACATACCAGCTCGGATCAGTGGTGGGGGCCACCCAGAGAGTTGTGTTGAGAAAGAGTTTGAGGTCACAGCCAGGTTGAGGAAGAGTGTTAGCATCGATTGGTGATGTCTGCCACCGGCCGAGAATGAGAGCGTAACTTCATTCGTGCCTGTTTGTCATATCAGATAGACCCATGTCAACATCAGTCCAAATCCAACTCCTTAGAATATATGAATCACACTGATTTTAAAAGCTACCATTAGGGGGACGCCTGGATGGCTCAGTCGGTTAAGTGTCTGCCTTCAGCTCAGGTCATCATCCCAGAGTCCTGGGATCCAGTCCCACATTGGGGCCCTTGCTCAGCAGGGAGCCTGCTTCTCCCTCTGCCTTCTCCTCCCCCTGCTTGTTCATTCTCTCTCTCTCTCTCTCTCTCTCTCTCTCTGACAAATTAATTTTAAAAAACTTAAAAAAAAAAAGAAAAAGAAAAAGATCCCCTTAGGTCCTCACAACACCTCAAAGAAGTTGGGAGGGCTGAAATTTTTATGATGACCCTTTGATAGGTGGGGGTGGGGAAAACTGGGACACTGAGCTCCCCTAAAAGAACAGCCAGGGAAGTGGAATTCCTGTGCACTTGACTTCTGAGAAAGAGGTCCACAGGGGTATGGGACAAGGTCCAATGCCGAGTGTCCCATAATATCTTGTCATTCTTCTCTGTTCTATGATACTCTCCTGAATTAATTAATCATTTAAACAATTGAATCAGGCAACAACAATTATGGAGGGTATATAGTTACCCTCCCTCCTATTCCACACGTGGTCTCTGCTGCACCCTGCCTCACGCCCCTGCTTGCAATATATCGGAAATATTCTCTGGGCCACCTCCTCATGTAAGTTGGAGTCTTGGACCACAGCCGCATTCCCTTTTACTCCCCAGGAACCTGCCTGGGGCTGTGCATGCAGTGGTGCTTAATTAGTGCATACTGAAAGTCAGAACCATCACCTCTGGGGCTATTTGAAGGGCAACGGTAACATAGGACAGTCGCTGGAGGCCCCAGATTCATTTCCAGGATCTTCTTACCAATGAGGAGAGCATGGAATGAACTTCTTCCCATTTATCCCAGCATATGTTTATTACTTTCTGAGCCATCCCTCCCAGAGGTGTTGATGATTGAAGATCATCACGGGAAGAGGAGGAATTAAATATGTATTCTCACCCCAGTTTGGGTCACCCAAATCTGTTGAAAACTGTGGATTCTCTCCTTTCAAGATTTGTTTCTGCTGTGGATGACAGGTACCCAGTAGAATTAACATACCCAAAGAAAGGCTATTTATTGACTCAAATATCCAAATTTAGAAGGGGCATGAGTGAAGCAACCAAAGGGATAATCAGATCATTGAGTGTTGTCAGCATGCTTTTGTGCTCCCTCTCTGGCTGTCCCCCTCCCTTCTGCTTCTGAATGATACCTTTATTCCCTCCTATAGCTGATGGACTTTTACCACATGATGGAGACCATGGCTGAATCCTCTTACCACCACCCAGAAAAGGAAGTGAACTCTTTGTCTCCAGATCAGTTGGGAAACTCCCAGGGAAGGACTCTGATGGGTCCAGCTGGACTCAGGTGTCCACCTCTTGAGTGTGACCAGGATGGTGATGATTGGTTTAACCATGCCCCAGCCTCTTTGCTGGCTCAGTCATCAAAAGGTGGGGGTGACCTCTCCAAGAATTGCTGTCAACCGGGCAGCCACCCCCCAAATCTACCTATAACAGATCCTTTCCTCCAAAAACACACATGTTCATATATATGCAATTGTTCACCCAAAATTTCAGGGAGTTGATAGGCCCTTCAAACGAACCCTTCAGACCCCTAAGTTAGCCCTATTTACACACACACACACACACACACACACACACATAATTTGAAGTGCTAGTGGAAAAATTCCAAATCTGACAATCTGCTAAGGGAGAAGCCCCCCAGGTAGTCCCTCCAGTCCCATCTGGCTCCATCCCTCTAATCTGCTCCCTTTTCAGCCTGCCCTGCATTTTCATGCCATTTCCTGTCTTCCTTTCCTCCTTGACATCACTCTCTGCTCCAACCCCTGCTAGGACAATGGGAAGCCATTTCGGTGCAGGGACTCCTGGAAAGAACTGCGTGGTATCAATCAACTTGGAGCATCCCCAGGGAGTTAAAACAATGGCACCAAATTACAAATTACAGAGGTAGAAAGACAGAGTTTTGTTCTCAGAAAAGAGGGTGTGGGTTCTTTAAAAAAAAAAAAAAAGTAGAGGAATGTTTCTCAACATTTCATAAATAGTCATTTGAAAACTGCCCTAGAGCACATTGGAAGTCAACACAATGCCCAGACATTCACTTGTGAGACCCCGAAGAATGTGCACACACACTGCATTCTTTACACACACATATTTACACACACTCTACATAAAGAATGACCTTCTCCCGCTCCTCCCTTCCCCTGCCCGCAATGGTAACATTTACCAGAGATTTTATTACAAAAGCCACAAAATGAAATTCTAATCAATAATAGTTTGCAGGATGGTGGGGGGAAAGAAAGGGACTGAATACATTCCTAGGTAAAAGATGTTATTATCTCAGTTCAGTGACTATGAAAGAGAAATAGATGAAAAAATCTGGGTTTTATATTAAAAACCGGCACAGCTGTAGAGTTACATAATAAAGTATTGCCTGTATCCATGGAAATGGAGAGTAATTGATGTACCACAAGTTATTTTTATAAACCCAAACAAAAAAATTCAATCAGAAATGTCTTTCCCCGTTTTGGGGGCATTGTATATTTTGTATCTGTACATAATGCACACATTCAGAGTGTGAATGCACTCATTATTGATCAGCCCTGTTGAATAGGACATGCTGCTTTCCCTGAATATTCAAGATTAGAATCCTGCGGCCCAGCTCTCCTTCTTGAAAGACTTCCTCTGCATAAATTGTACGGGGTTTTAAAATTCAGGCAGTTCCAACTCAGATGAATAAAGGAGCCCCTCTCCTGGTTTTGGAGGTGTCTGGAGGGGCCCAATTTCGAAGATGGGAAATCTGCATAATGCAATTACTTCACTTGCCCCAAATACCGACTGTCCCCTCTCCCACTACCCCAGCATGCACACAGTGCTGAGCACAGAGCAGGTCCTCCAAGAAAGCCAGGACACACAGCTCAGTGCGATTTTCCCTATTTGCTTGCTAAAGCACCCGTTAAAACACAGATCTGACCCCAACCCCTTGTACTGGATTCTCTGGGGCAGAGATCTAGAAATCTACAAAATCTATATACCTCCCCCAGGAAATTCTGGTCATTAGGCCAACTGGAGAAACAAAGATGCAGGGCTAGCTTCCTAGGCATGTGAATCTGTGCTGCCCAACCGGGCCCCACACTCAAGAGGTTTTTATTCTTTGCTTAATGCTCTGCTGTCTTCCCCTGGAAATTCTTAATAATTTTTTAACAAGAGGTCCCAGATTTTCATTTTGCACTGGGTGCTACAAATTACGTGGCTGACCCCACATAAATGGAGTGGTTCAAAGCATCAATTTAGCAAATAGACTTGGATAAAAATTTCAACTCTGCCACTTAACTGGTTAGGAGATCTTCAGCAAGTTATTTAAACACTGTGAGGGGTGCCTGGATGGCTTAGTCATTTAAGCATCTGTCTTCGGCTCAGGTCGTGATCTCAGGTCCTAGGATCGAGCCCCATGTCGGGTTTCCTGCTCAACAGAGAGCCTGCTTCTCCCTCTCCCTTGTGCTCTCTCTCTCTCTTTCTGTCAAACACATGAATCAAATCTTAAACAACAACAACAACACTGTGAGCTTCTGTATACTCATCTATAAGATGGGAATGATAATCATACTGATCTGCTGATCTCCAAAGTGACACAGTGTTTGCTGAGTTGCTCACTGCTGGAGGAGAAGCAAAGCTTCACTCAATGGACACCAATAACATTAGTTGAGCTTTGAATTATTGAGCTGAGTTGAGTGAAATAAGGACCTGGAAGAGAGGGGACAGTGCAACTGGTTGCTGGAGGAGGGTACTAATTAGCCTTCCTGAAGTTGAACCAATGTCCAAACTGCCTTACATAAAGCGACTCCAGTGTGCATCAAGCTTTGCTGCTACCACCAGAGGACTAAACTCTAATGGTACCTCCTTCATCTGAGGGATCTGCTCAATATCTGGCCAAGAATAATAGCCCCACCAGAATGAAATCTACTCCACCAGCCCTTTTAGATCCACTGACCACAGCTGGGACTGAAGCTGGGGTAGAAAGGGGTGCTGTGACGGTGATAATGAGTGGGGAGCTAGAGTCCTATGAAAGCTTTTCCATCATCTGTCTCGGATCTGTCCACTTCTTTTCATTTCCACAGCCACCCCCTCTTCTATGCCACCATTATCTCTCACCAGGGCTATGGCATTCGACTGGCTTTCTGCTACCATTTTGTAAAATTTTTAAAATGGTATTATGTACATATGATTCACGTATCCTGAAGTCCACCATTGGAAGTTTTAATTCAGTGGCTTTTGGTATATTCACGATGCTGTGCAACCATTCCCTTATCTATTCCAGAACATTTTCATCACCCCCAAAAGAAACACTATACTCATTAGCAGTCACTCCTAATTCCAACCTCCCTCTGACCACGGGCAACTACTAATCTACTTTCTGTCTGTATGGATTTGTCTATACTGGACATTTCATACAAAGGGAATCACACAAGTTATGGTCTTTTGTGTTTGGTTTCTTTTACTTGCATAGTGTTTTCAAGAATCATTCATGATGTAGAATGTATCAATACTTCATTCTTGTTTTATTGCAAATAATATTTCATTGTATGAATATATCACACTTTGTTTATCCATTCATCAGTTGATGAACATTTGGGTTGTTTCTACTTTGGGACAATTTTGGGTCTGTTTTTTTAAGATTATATTTATTTATTTATTTATTTACTTGAGACAGAGAGAGCAGGGGGAGAGACAGAGTGAGAGGGAGAGAGAGAATCTCAAACAGACCCTGAGCCAAGCATGGACCCCAACATGGGACTTGATCTCACCACCCCGAGATCATTTCCTGAGTCAAAACCAAGAGTTGGATGCTTAACTGACTGAGCCACCCAGCCACCCCATCTGCTTTGGGGCTATTTTGAATATGGCTGCTATGTGTCTTTATGTTCAAATTTTTGTATGAACATGTATTTTCATTTCTTTGGGTTAGATACTTAGGAATTGAATTACTGAGTCACATGATAATTATTATTTTTTTTAATTTTTAAAGAACTGTCAACTGTTTTTGCATTGTAGGTATGCTATTTTACAATTTCTCCAGCAAGGTATGAAGGGTCTAGTTTCTCTACATCTTTACTTGTCATTGTCTGACTTTTAAATTTTAGCTATCCTAGTGTGTGTGAAGTGGTATCTCATGGATTGTGGATTTATTTGTTGTTGTTTTGTTTTTTACACTTCCCTAATGACTAATGATGTTGGACATCTTTTCATGAGCTTAGTGGCCATTTTTGTATCTTTTTTGGGAAAATGGTACATTCAAAACCTTTGCCAATTTTTCTTTTTTTAAATTGGACAAAGACTACGCTTCGCTTAAAGAACTATTTGTTAAAAACTTTTCTTTCCCCATTGAATGATTTTGGCACCCCCATCAAAAATCAATTGGCCATAATATAAGGATATAAGTTCAGACTCTCAGTTTTATTCTCTTGATGTGTGTTCATCCATATGCTAGTACTATCTTGATTATTGTAGCTTTATAGTAAGTTTTGAAATCAGGAAGTGTGAGTCCTCTGACTTTCTTCTTTTTCAAAATTGTTCTGGCTATCCTGAGTCTCTTACATTTCCATATAAATTTTAGGATCAGCATGTCAATTTCTGCAAAAAAAAAAAGGCAGCTGGAATATTGATAGCGATTGCATTGAATCTGTAGATCTCTTTGGAGAGTATTGTCATCTTAACCATAGTAAATCGCTCAATCCATGAACATGGTATATCTTTTTATTTATTTAGATCATTCAATAATGTTTTATGATTTCCAGTGTAAAACTCTTATATTTCTTTTCCTTAATTTATTCTTCAGTATTTCATTCTTTTGGTGCTGTTGCAAATTGAGTTGTTTTCTTTATTTCATTTTTTTTTCTTTTTTTTCTTTATTTCATTTTTATAGCCTTCATTGGCAGTGTAAAGAAATACAACTGATTTGTGTACCTTGATCCTGCATCCTGAAACTTTTGTGAACTTGCTTATTAATTCTAATAGTCTTTTTTTTTTTTTTTTTTTGCAGATTTTTTAGGGTTTTTAGATACAAGATCATGTCATCTGCAAGTAAGGATAGTTTATGCCTTTCTTTCCAGTATGGATGCTTTTTAATTATTTTTCTTGCCTAATTATCTGGCTAGAGTCAGTACAATGTTGAATAGAAGTGGTAAAACAGACATCTTTGTCTTGTTTCTGATCTTAGGTCAAAAACATTCAATTTTACACCAAGTATGATGTTAGATGTGGATTCTTAGTGGATACCCTTATCAGATTGAGGACAGTTCCTTCTATTTCTCATTTCTTGAATGTTTTTCTAATGAAAGGGCTACTGCCATTTTTGTCCAAACTCTGCCCATTCTCCAGAGGGCACTCAGAAGAATCTTTGAACTATAAGTCTTGTCAAGTTACTTCTCTATATAAAAATGCTCAGAAACTCCCAAGAGTCATTGGGATAAAGTCTAAACCCCACAAGATAATGCATGATTTGGGGCTTCTATTGTCTTATCCTCTCTCTCTCTCTCCTTCCTTGTGCTCTGGCCACATTCACCTTCTCATCTCACTGCCTTTGTGCCTGCTCTTCTCTCTACCTGAGATTTCTAGACATTGCCCTTTCTGCTTGGTAACTTCCTACTCATCTCTCTATTTCAGTTAGTTATTTGGGAAGGCCTCCCAGGCCCTCAGACCCAGTCAGACCGCAGTGCCATGTTCTCAGATCTCCTTTTCCTTTGTAGCCCTTACCACAGTCTGACACTATGTAGTCATGTGATTATTTGACTGATACAGTCTTCTCACAGAACACACGCTGCGTGAAGGCCAGGACTGTGTCTCTCTTATTAACCACTTTATCCCCCATTGCTGTAAGAGTACCTGGCTCAAGAAAAGAATGCTTTCAGGAAATATTAAATGAACATTTCAACCAAACCAGCCAATCTATATGGAGGTAAAATGGGGGTGGTAATCTCCAGACACAGCTCTTAGCTATGAAGACCCTTAATGTTTCATTCCTTTTTTTTTTCCTTCCATGGCCTAGTCAAGAATGCTTCAGAAGAAAAGACCTATTTTATATGCTAAAATGGCAGAGAAAAGTCTCTTTAGAGATGATTTTTAAGCTGAGTCGATGCTATAAATCCTTCCCATTCTCCATGAAGCCTTCCTGATTACTGCCAGTCACAGATAATCTCTTCCTTCTTTTCATAATATCTCGGGTTCTTTATCCATATCCCTTTTAAGAGCATTCATGATTTTCATTGTGTTATCGTTACACATACGTTAGTCCTGTTTTCCCTACCATTTGAAGCTAAAAACCATAGATGTTTAATCATGGTATCCTCCCATCTCCTAACTTAGTCCTTGGCAATGTGTTAAACATACAAAAGAATGACAATCACTGTGAAGTACATAACTTAAAGACTGAAGAAAAAGATAGTTTTGTTCCATCCAGTTTTATTCTCCAGTATATGTTTTTGTGTTCTTTTAACATTTAAAATGTTATTGTATTTTAATCCTTCATAAAAGTCAAAGTTTTAGCAAGTCTATTAACCGAAACTTCTAACTATCCACATGTGGCCATGGTAAACCTTAGACTTTAGTCAGATGGGTCTATATGCCATCCTCATCTGTCAGCATCACATTTAACATTTCCATCTTGCTTGCTCAAGGCTTTTGCATCCACCCCGAATGTTTGCTTGCCTCTCTACCCATCTTTTGAGGACCATTTGAAATCCTATCTCATCCTTGAAAACATTTCTGATCACCCTTCCACTTACTTAACATTTGCTTCTTCTGACTTTATTATAAGCCCCTTTTTCCTGCATGTTTAGTCACTCTTCAAGCCATCTGCAAATTTCTTGAGATCACAGGCTCTGCTAAAGTCTCTTTCCATGGTCTTGGCACACCCATGCCCATAGTTATTGGAAGTGGAGATATAAAAATCTCCACAACCACAGTTCCATTCCAGAATTATCTCATTCCCCAGACTTCAGTCCTAGAATATCTAGGCCCAGGTTCCCGCCATCCCCACCAGACTTCCTCTTGCATTGGCTTTTCTTGATGCATACCTTCCTTGACTTTAAATCTTGTCTCATGTTTTTATTCTAGCTCTACCTAAGTGGCTGACTCTTGGGCTGACCTATTGCTTCCTATGGCTATTAGCCCCACACATCACAGTAACAAGCCTGAATGCCCATGCCCAGATTCTTTCATATATTATCCTCTACTCCTTTCAGAAGAGGACTATCGGACAGTGTGAATTAGCTCTTAGTCATGTTGAGTGCGCTCTATCCCTGGCAAAATGCCCGGTGCACTACAGGGTCCCAAAATGGATATCAGAGTATTAATTCTAATGTGTTAAGTGTCAGAGTATTAATTTAAAGAGGGAAGGCAGTGTGAAAAGAGTGTAATACCCAATAAAGTTGAAAATGTGTTCTTTGTGTAGACATAAACTATATGACAAGGGTCTACTTATGCTTGGAAAATTAGGGTAATGTCTCCTCACACATATTGTAAAATAATTTTATTGATGAGAGATGGAGTCCAGAGTGAGTTCCAGGCAACAAAGGAAAAAATTCCAACTCAATTGGTCCTACAGCATTAGCTTAGGATTTGTTTTTTGTTATTTCTGCAAAATAGAGGCTCGCAAATTCTTGAGGAGCCAACATTTCCTGGGTACTGGATTATATGCAGAAAACCAACACTCACTCAAACAACAAGAAGTAACAGCCCTGATTTGTTGTGTTTGTCTGTTTCCACCAACTATTTCCACCAGGTCCACTATGGCCGATTTCAAGCTATCAGGGATGTTACAATTGCCTTACAAATTTCCTGCAGCTTGCCTAAACCTACAAGTTAGTTCCAGCACCCCATGAGGCAAATCATTACACCTGGTGCTGTAAGATACAAAGCCCCTCTCCTGACCTCAGTGAGCCTATAACCTAGTGGAGACACAGACCTACCCCTTTGACCAATTGCTTTGATTTTTTCCAAAAGAAATCTGTATCAGCCATGTTATTTATTGTTATTTGGAGCCCATCAAGGTAAATACAATGAGTTTCCCAAAGGCTTAATTACCAAAGACTGATAGGTTGCCAATTTGTAATAATGCAGCTATAATACCATCTATTCTAAATGTTCTACCTAATTACATTTTCAAGAGCCACCCTCTAACAGAATTCTTGGATAATTTCTTTTTCTCAGCATTAAGGCGTTCGTGGCTAGACACAACTAGTCTTTCAAGATATTTAAAGATCATTACCAGGAAAAAAAAAATCCCCACTCCAACAGAAATTGTTTTGATGGAACAAGATAAAATTCCTCCATTTGCTCTCAGATTTTGTATTATTTATGAATAAATCACCAATCACAGGGAGAGGGCAGCAAATAGAGATGGAAACACATTGCAGGAACACATGCTGATGTCATGTACAACACATACTGAAAATACTTCCCCGGTTCTTAACAGAACACGTGAAATATCTCTGTGGTAATACAATTTGCTCAAAAGTGAAACTTGTAAAGAACCTGCAGAGATTTCCATCTCTGGTAATGGGTGAAGTTTTCAAGGTTTAGATTTGTTTTGCAAGAAGATTGTAGGAGAAAAGCAAGACTAAAAGTAAGAATGGAGAGAGTCTTCCCTTAGTAGGTTTCATTGAGAAGGACCCTTTCTCCGCTAACACCATGTATGGATTCAAGGGACTAAACAAGTAAAGGGAGAGAACATCATGTTCCACGCAGTCCATTTTGAATTTGGCCACTATATTTCTCTTCTTTTGAGTTGTGCTCAGCTTTCCTGTTGTGGCCACCATATCCTCTCTCTTTCTAGATCATCTTCAGCATCTGTCCCTCTGGGACTGGATTCTCTTGGGAGTCTAGAAGTCTGGGACACTTGCTCTCATGCAACTTTCATACAGATGACGATAAGCAGACATTTATCAACTTTCACTCCCCCACACTTCCACAACTTCTGACTCCCTCTGAGAACTTCTTCAACACCCTTCAGCGTCTGCATGGGAAAGTGGACAAGTCCATGGGACTTTGTTACCAGGTCTATATGCCTGGATTAAAGTCCCTTCTACCACCCTTTCTCCATCTCTTGTATCCCACTCTTTAACATAACCTGGGGCAATTTCCTCAGCCTTCTGAATAGTTTTCCCATCTCTAAAATGGGTACAGAGTTATACTTAATAAATGTTGTTTAGTGTTGTCCATTTAATGAGTTCATGAAGGTTTATGTAATCTCCCCAGCTAGAGGGAATCTTGGCTTCTGATGGACTCAATTAGGTATGTGCCTCCTTGTTCTCACTAAATAGGAGACTACTTAGGTAGCCCCTATCCATCATATTCATAGTCATTCATCACTGTCACCTTTGAGTGCCTGATGATGCCTAGTAGAGTGCATTGCCTACCAGCACCTCCTTAAGGACAGATAACATGGCAGTCTTGCTCGCCACTTCTGTGTTTCAGCACAATGCTAATAAAAGCTCCACATGCAAGAGATGTTTGTTAGAGGAAGAATGGGCACATAAGTAACAGCTTCATATACATGTTTTGTAAGAGATGATGCACAAATCAATGGTAGCCAACTACAAGTTCTTGAAAGTTCTTGTTCACCATTGTTTGACTGGAGTTCACTACAAACGTGCTTGGTAAATGATTAGCGAGTGAATTATTCAATGAACCCATCGATCCGGTGACGTAGTTTCTCCTATTGTGCCATGGAAGGCGACTTGCAGCCTAAAAATACAACTGGGTAATTTGAGTAACATTTTGCTATTAGAACCAAGGGACAAATATCACAAACACAGATGCATTTTCCCTAAATCGGTGATTCCCAACCAGGGCGATTTTGCCCCCCACCCCGCCCCCAGAGGACATTTGGCAACGTCTGGAGACATTGTTGGTTGTCACAACTGGGGGAGTACTACTGAGCCCGCTAAATGCCCTATGGGATGCACAGGACAGTTCCCAAGACAGAGAATTCTCCTCTCTCAAGTGTCAACAGAGCAGCACTTAAAAAACCCTGTTCTCAATGATCAGCTAGGGGGAGATTTCTTTTTTCCATAGCAACATATTAAAACATGGATCAAGATTACTGAGATGGTCTGTATAATGCCCACCTCCTTCACACAATCACAGAAAGTCAGGATTGAAAGGAACACAAGAGATCATTAAGTACCAACTCCTCACTTTACATCGGGGACCTGACAAGTCCAGAAAGGGAAGCAAAAGCTTGAGGCTGCACAGCTGGTAAGCCAAGAAGCCAAGTTCCCAGTGCCCAGGCTTTTCCCTCTCCCTTTTCAATATATCTGCAACTGAGCTTCCTTTCAACTCCCATCAGCAGGTTCAGCTCCAGCCCATCTGGTAAGATGGGCGGCTCCAAGTCAGCCGCCCATCTTACCCCTAGATTAAAGCACTGTTTTCACTCAATTTCCACCATTCCCATCCACATGGATGACTTTTGCCAGGTCCTTGAACCATCAATACTACTATTTATATAATAATTGTATTTAAATGGACATTGACTTTTTCCCTAAATAAGTTTAATAAGGAAATCTTTCATCGGTACTATAAGTAAAAACTGGTCGGATTTGCCATGATGAAAAGGGACCTAAAAATTGGCACCACGCAAACAAAAATGTTCAGTGTTCACTTGCTTCTGTTGCATCTTTAAGGATCCAAGCCTGAGCCTCTTTGTTAAAAAGGGAGATTCTCAAGTGTAGGAGGTGTTAAGGACATATTGGCACCAAACTGAGACTTTCTCCTTAATGTAATAAGAGGTATTAAAAAAGAATTGAAAAGGGAATGCATTTCTCACTGTGTGCTTCAATATTATTTATTACGTACCCATGCACCACTGGAAATCATCTTGTATTCCCTCAGTGGTATATTTATTTTTGGAAAGCCTGGATTAGAGGAATGAAAGCGACCCTGATCACTTCCGCCCTCTTTGATATGAGTTCCTTCTTTAGCTTCCCAGACTGAAGGAATGCAGGCATCCTGAATTCTTCTGTGTTTCCATGCCAAATGCAATTAAGTAGGGAAATGAAAGAGAAACTGAATGAGGAAGTGTTCACTGCTTTGCAAGCTTGGACAGGATACATTGAGGTTGTCGAAGGTTATAATAGAATTCTAAGATGATCCCCAGTGACCTGCATCTTTGTATCATTCCCTCCCCTTTGAGTGTGGGTTGAACCTGTGAATATGACTATACCACACCTGTGATTGTTACATTACATTGCAAAATAGTGACTGCTCTGGGTGGGCCTGGCCTAATCATGCGAGCACATTAAAACCATTTTTCTTCAGCTGGTAGCAGGCAAGGAGGTCTGAGAGATGGACTGCAGGTGGCTTGGAAAAAAGTAAACCCCCATGTTGTGCAGTGCCACTGAGGGCCACTTGGCAAGGACCTAGGAGCAGACTTGAAACTGTAAGCAGTTCCCAGCTGACAGCTAGCAGGAAAATAGGAGTTTAGTTCTATTATCTGCAAGGAAATGAATTCAGCCAACAACCAATTGGCATACAAGAGGACCCTGAGCCCAGACTTCTAGACCTAGGAACTGTGAGATCATCCCTTTCAGTTGTTTTGAGCTCTGAAGTTTGTGGAACTTTGTTACATAGCAAGAGAAAACTACGGTAAAGGGATACAGAGATGAGTATGATAGATTGGCTGGCATCAGGAAGCTTATATTCTAGTCCTGGAGATAAGATACACGTGGAGGCAACTGAAATATTAATCAGGGTATACAAGCTGATGTCTGAGAAAGGTACAAACAATGTGAAGAAAGAAGTGTGGGTTGAGAAGAATCAGAGAAGGCTTCATGGAGGAGGTGACATTTGCACTGGCCTTAAAGGTCAAAGAGAATGTCGCCAAACAGAGAGGTGCACCCAGTGCAAGCACCTACCGGACTGATCAGGTTCCTGCTCAGCCTTGCACACACAGCCGTGCAGAGAACCAGTCCTGGGTTTAGTTGCTTAATTTCAGTTCTGGCTTCGCCACTTAGAATAAAGCCTTCACTCCTCACTGTCCTCATTGGAGAAAGAGGGGACACAGTGTCTACCTACAGTTGACAAAATCCCATAGCCAGAAAATGGCAGAGCCTTCTTTCTTTGCATGTGTTACCTCCACAGCTAGATCTCCCTACGTGGACTTGAAGCTTCTGACATTGAACACCTTCCCTGAGGCCGCCTCCAGCATTTATAGGGCCCAAGGCAGGACTACAAATGAAGCCCACGTACCGTATGTCTGGATATTGACAAGTTAGAAATCAAGCTAAAGGCTTGTAAGTGAAATAAATTCTCTCCTTCTACTTTGGCAAATACACTTTCATAACGACAAAACAGAAGGCAAAAACAAAGGTTTTAAAAAGATGGGATCAGGGGGCGCCTGGGTGGCTCAGCGGGTTAAAGCCTCTGCCTTCGGCTCAGGTCATGATCCCAGGGTCTTGGGATCGAGCCCCATGTCGGGCTCTCTGCTCAGCAGGGAGCCTGCTTCCTCCTCTCTCTCTCTGCCTGCTTCTCTGCCTACTTGTGATTTCTGACTGTCAAATAAATAAATAAAATCTTAAAAAAAAAAAAAAAAGAGATGGGATCATGCTGCCTTGCTTCCATTTGGGACACTTCTGAAGGGCCCAGAGAGCTTCAGAGTTGTGACCTTATAAAGGACCAGCTTCTCCTTTTGCCCAGTCCTACCTTCCCACCTGCTGACCAGAACATCTCCTGAGAACATTCTCCTGGGAGCCTTCTACGTGATGGTCCGTTTCCAGGCGACCCTGTGGAAGATGACTGCTCTCTCACACCTGACCGTTTGGGGATGTTGGATCTTTCACCTGTAAGAGAAAAATCTCTTTTAAAAACGATTTATCTATTTATTTTAGAGAGAGAGAGAGAGAGAGTGTGTGTGTGTGTGTGTGTGTGTGTGTGTGTAAGAGTTGGGGGAGGGGCAGAGGGAGAGGGAAGGAGAATCTCCAGCCAACTCCCCAGTGAGTGAGGAGCCCGATGCAGGGCTCGATCCCACAACCCATGAGATCACAACCTAAACCGAAATCAAGAGCTGGATGCTCATCCGACTGAGCCACCCAGATGCCTCCGTAGGAGAAATTCTAACCTGTACCTTTAGCTCCTGGGCCCATCTCCCTAGGGCACTGTGGTCCACACCGGATGGTACAAAGGCAGGAGCCATGGTTAGGGAGGGAAACGTTGTTGCTGTTATCACTTTATGAGAGCAAAGCAGGGCTCCCCCTTTGGCAGTGTGCCCCGTGAGCGCTCCCCCCTTGGGAGGACCAGCTCTGTGTGCCGATAGCACTCGGCATTTGAAAAAACATTTAATTACGTGCAAAGAGAGAGTCTATGTGTCAGTCTTGGGCAGGGTTTGTTTGGGACTTTATTATCATACATACCACTGTAGCCTATTATTCCCGGACAGATTGGACAAGTTTCAAGGTTAATAAAAATGTTCTGGCAAATTGTTATTTTGAAAGTGATTGAAGGAAATGTCCCACTTGGAGCATATGTTTGACCTTTTGGGAGAGGAAAAGGAAGAAAACGCTCATGGAAACCTCGTGCAGCTTGATTCTTTTGACAGTTCTAAATTGTTTGGCGTGTGTCGAGGGGCTCAAAGCACCACAGGGACTGGCATTCCCTTCCCAAGTCACTTCCCTCCACTTGGATGTGTCACTTTAGGTAATAATGATAATAATCATAAATAAGTTGCTTTTTTCTGTCAGACCCAGTACGACGCGCTCCGTGGGTATCATCCCGTTCAGCGTTCACAACCCTGGCAAGTCTGGACCCTTTCCACGTCTTCTGTGCCAAAGAGGGAAATGAAGTAACTTGTCCAAGGTCACAGTGGAAGTGGTGGAACGCGGACGGAAACCCGGGTCTGTCCATCCCCAAACGGTCCAAATACTCCTTGTCTTTAGCCAACCCTATAGGATGCCACAGGACGTGGTGGCACCCAGACTGCCCACTATTATCTTGTTGCTGGCTGCCACCTGCCAACACCTGTGTCTCTGTGCCTGAGGGCTGGCTCTCCCATTTTATTGAGGCATCACGGACAAATAAAAATTGTATGCACTCAAGGTACACAACATGATGATTTGATATTCATGTACCTTGTGAAATGATGACCACAATTGAGCTAATTAACACATCCATCACCTCACATTGTTAACTGTGTGTGTGTGTGTGTGTGTGTGTGTGTGTGTGTGTTGAGAGCACTTAGGATCTATTCCCTTAGTAACTTTCAAGTTTTCTATACAGTATTCTTAGCTGTAGCCATCATGCCGCACATTAAATCCTCAGAACTTACTCATCTTCTAACTGAACGTTTCTACCCTTTGGCCAACTTCTCCCCATTTCCTTCTCCCCCGAGATCCTGGTAACCACCATTCTACTTTTGGCTTCTATGAGTCTGACATCTTTAGATTCTACATACAAATGCAATCGTGCAGTATTTGTCTTTCTGTGTCTAGAGTATTTCTATCAGCATCCTATCCCCCAGGTCCCTCCAGATCCGCAGATGCCACACTCCCTGCACTGAGCAGGCCAGAAATGCTAGGGAATTAGATCCCCAGCAGAAGCCATCGAATGACAATTCTTGAGCACTGGTGTATAAATGTCCCAGCTCCCTTGTCCCTTGCAGGGAGGGGATACCCCAACTGATGTCCTTGGTACCTCCCAAATAAACTACTTGCACTTAAATCTTTGTCTCTCTTTAAGATTTTTTTTATTTATTTGAGAGAGAGAGAGAGAGAGAGCAGGGGGCAGGGCGGGGAGGGACAGAGGGAGAGAATCTCAAGCAGACTCCCTGCTGAGCACCAAGCCAGACACGGGGCTCCATCCCAAAACCCTGAGATTGTGACCTGAGCCGAAACCAAAAGTGGGATGCTCAACCCACTGAGCCACCCAGGTGTTCCTCTTTGGTTCTTTCAGAGCCATTTGGAGTAATCTAAACCAAGATAGGGAATCCGTAAAAATACCAGGGGCATTGGAACATCTGTGTGCTGTAGAGACCGAGGAAGGACAGGTATTGGACGGACCTCTGTTGCTCCCCAGATGATCACATTGACTTTTGAAGATTCTATCCCTAGTTACTTTGGTCCTAATGCTAGTGACTAGAAGTTAACACTCAATATGCAATTTTTTGGCAATAAAATTCTATTCCAGATAAAATCTTCCCCAAGGAAATGTGTAACGAGAAGTTATACATTTAAGACTTCCAGAGATGTTAAAGGACACAGACAGCTCCAGGTAGTGTGCAGGTGGTAGTGTCCGCGGTGCTCATGTCAACAGACTCTGCCCTCGTGCTCTGTGCCCCCTAGGTTTGCATCCTGGCTCCAGTACTTAGAGGCTGTGCGACCTTGGGCAAACATATCCATCTTTTAGTGACTTAATATCACTGCAAAAGCATGACAAAAGTGCTATCTACCTCATGAAGTTGTGAATATAATTCATTTCCTATGAAGAGTTTGGACAGTGCCTAGAACACAGTACGAGCTACATAAGTATTACCTATTGTTATTATTAGGACATTGAGAGGGATGTGAGATTGGTACCCAACGAATGTGAAGTTATTTTTCCAAATTTCCCTAACTCTCCTCTTATAAGAGTCATGTTTCCATGTATAAAACCACAATTTTAAATTTTAAATTTAATTTTAAATTTTAAAATCCACAATTTCAAGTCATCAAGACGGGTGGGTTTGCTGATGGGTTTGGGTCCCTCTCTGCCACGCATCTGTGCACACCTGTCCATGCAGGACGTTACAATGGTATCCCAGATCTGCTGCAAAGATAAGCCAAGGAAGTCACCTTTCTAAAACAACTTCTATTTTTCAGATGAAGACCCTGTTCTGTCTCACAAGCCAGGCCTACCACGACTGGGTTTCACTTCCGCTGTTCAACCTTGGTCACAACTGCTTTCCGCTCCCGGGATGTTATGGGCGCCAGCACCCCAGTAACACAGCGCTCTGTCCAGCTGTACCTGCAGTTGTTCTTACCATTTCTCATGCGAAGGCCGACTGTTCCTGGAAACTCTATTCAAGGGTGCATGAGAGTTTCCCTTTCTGCAAAAGCTCATTCATTTCACTTGACCCACCTCCTCCATGATGACTTAACTCCTCATTATCCTCTTCCTTCCTGGCTTATCATCCATACACATTGGCCATCCGTTATATTTTGTCTCGTGAAAAGGAAAATGTTCTGGGTTTGTGGTCAAAAGGCCTAGGCACAAATCTCTTGTAGCTTGGCCAAGCCATGCAAGCTCTCTGAGACTTGGTTTCTGTACCTATTGCCATCATTCCTTCATCCCTCGGTCAACAGACATTTCTGACCAGACGTTATATGCCAGCCATTGTGCCAGGTCCTGGAGACATGATGTAAGTGAGACCCCCACCTTTGTGAAGCAGGGAGAGAAGCAGGGGAGACAGGCCCTAACCAAATAATAACACCATCCAACAGCCACGTAATCAACTCTAATTGTGCTAAGTAGCAGAGTAGGTGCTATGGATAGTATGTCCACAACCCCTTTCCACCTGCAGATCACCTGTAACTTTGAAAGACAGCGGACAGCTCCAACTCTGGTACTGATGTCTCCATGCCTGAGAGCTTTTTCTGGGGCAGACGACAACCCCGGGGACAACTTGCAGCCCACGAGAAAAGGGAGTCTGTGAATAAGTACCCCAACTGCCTTGCCTATTGATGAGACAATTCTGAGGTATGTTCTGGATCAGGCCAAGCCAGCTTTTTCTCAAAGAGCTAGACAGAAAATATTTTAGACTTTGCGGGCCATGTGAGCTCTGTCACAATGGCCCTACAGCAGACAGAACATGACAAAGCAGCATGGCCATGTTCCAACACAAATAGGCAGGTGGCCCTCAAGCCATAGCTGGCTAACCCCCATGCCAGACTCTCAGAGAGTCCCCAGGGGAATTGGGTCTAATTACCTATAGCAGTAGCTTACCCACTAACACACTATTCGTCTGGACTCCCTTCCTGCCTCTCCGTACCTCTTCCTTACCACGTGGGCTGAGATTACCTCCCCAATCACGGCTTTGGTTCTGCTTTGGAAGAAACCCAAATTGAGACCAAGGGCTATGAAGGTAAGATGTTATGAGGCCACATAACAGAAAACTCATCCAGTCTGATGGGGTCAGAGAGAATATTCCAGGCAGAGGGAAAAGCCCCGAGCAGAAAGGAATCATGGCTGCTTTGAAGAACTCAAAAAACAGCAGCTGTTGTTAGAGCTTTGGAGGAAGTGGGAATAACAGAACCAGAGAGAACAGTGGCTAGAGAGAGAGAGAGGTGGGGCTGCACCCTACAGGACTGTCTAGGCCCTGCTGAGGCCTCAGGTCTGGACCATGGGGCAATGGGGAGCCACCGAAGGGGTTAGGCAGCCCAGAAGCATAATGAGCTATGCACACGCAGGCGGGGCTCAGAGGGGCCATGAGAAACTCCACCCCCATCCCCGTGGCTCTGCGAGTGACCTTCTCCCCCTGCGCCACTCACTCCCATTCACTCGGAATTCTAGGCAGAAAATCAAAAGCATCACCCTTAAACAGGACTCATAAACAGTTGAGTACCTTCTATCAACAGGGAATAGAGGGGTAAATACCCAATAAAAATACATAATAAAACAGCTGCAGAGCAAACAGAGCCGCCGCACTCAGGCCCTGCCAGGTTATTACTTAAGACTAGGAGGAGGATTTTGTGGCAATATTATTTGATTTTTCTGGCTCCTGGCCAATTATTTCACAATGCCCTTTATTCCTTCCTACTTTGTATCTTTGTCTTAAAGAATTGATGCTCTAAATCTTCAATGGGAAATCCTGGAAAAATAACCCCCTTCCACCCCCAACCCCGTTACACAGATAAGAGGGAAGGAAATGTCACCGGGAGTTTTCTATGTCTTTGTATTTCTTCCAGATACCCCCTTCTTCTGGGGGTGCAAGCACTTCGGAACAGAGCAGTCTCCTTAAGAGATAACCATGTGTTTCTGGTGGGCAGAAAAGACTATTTACTATCCTTCTCTAGAAGATTCCACTCCAGTAGTTGGAATTTGAGGGTGGAATAAGTACACAGAGACCTAAGGAAGCTCTTAGAAGTCTCTTGGCACGCTGGCCAGGTTGTCAGGGGACTATTTCCCAGGAGAGATTCAAGGGGCAGCCACTTGGTCCCTATGAGTAGACTCAGTCTGTAATAGCAGCCAGGCCTTCCAACAGACTTCAAGACAAACTTCTGCACTTCTCCAAGACTGAACTCACTCAGCCCCAAGCCATATCCATGCTTTGTAAGCATGTGCAAGGCATTCCCCCAATCTCTCAGCCCCTCCTAGCGTCTTGCCCCAGCACGTGAACAGGTATGTGTTTGTGCGTATGTTGACTGGGCTCCTTCTGGGTTGTTCTGAGGAAATTGTACAGCTCTTAGAAACAACATCAGGGTTGACATATTCATAGACCCAAAGGAAAAGTCAGTTCAAATATCTCCACCAGAAGTAGTGCTTGCATTCTGACATTGGATAGACCTTTCCATTTTTTCTTTTATTTCTTCCACTATTCTTTTGACAGTGGTGAACTGAATACATTCCCAGGCCAAGTAGTTAGGGAACCATAAATTCCCAAAGGGTAGGAGTGCCTTTTTTGGCTGATGTATTAGATTTCTCTTGGTTTCTACTGAAAGAAAATCCAGCTCAGACCTGCTTAAGCAAAATGGAAATGAAGCAAAACCCAGCGGAAAACACCAAAGGTAAGGCTGGCTACAGGTGCCTCTTGGTTCCTTCTTTTCTATTTTTTTTAAACTGAAAAATATATTGTTTGGTTTCTCTCTTGTTAATCATCAGACATGATGGATGTCAGTCATTATACATGAATTTTTAAATCACTGGAGGAGCTAAAGAAATAATTGTTCTATATACAGGAAGATGTTACCAAAATTTATCACTGACTAGCTGCGGCTTTAAAACATTTTTGATCCCTGATAGTAAATGCATTTCATTGTAACCCAGTTATTCTTGCTCATTTTCTCTCTCTCCCTCTCTCTCTCTCTCTCTTTTTAATGCTGGTAGTGACCCTTTGAATTTATTTTTACAACTCACTAATGGGTTATGGCTCAAGGTTTGGAAAGCATCATGTTAGGATATTCTGCTCAAATTTTCTTTCTTTCTTTCTTTCTTTCTTTCTTTCTTTTTTAAAGATTTTATTTATTTATTTGACAGACAGAGATCATGAGTAGGCAGAGAGGCAGGCAGAGACAGAGGTGGAAGCAGGCTCCCTCTTGAGCAGAGAGCCCAATGTGGGGCTCGATCCCAGGACCCTGAGATCATGACCTGAGCTGAAGGCAGAGCCACCCATGCACCACCTCCCCTTTTTTAAAGGTTTTATTTATTTATTTATGCTCACATTTTCTACTGATCTGCCTGGGCAGCTAGGAGAAGGGACCTGAGTGGTGGGGACTCAGTTTCTCTCTCTTTCAACTGAGTCTTGCCTATGTTGGCTTCATCCTCTGGTTCTAGATAAGACCAAAATGGCGACAGTTGCTCCAGACTCTGTGTCCTTTCTGCTTGAATGCTAGCAACCCATGGCTCTCCCAGCCTTTATTAGACCAAGCACCATTCCTCAGCCAATTACCGTGTCCAGAAGAATCCTATTTGCCAACTGGCCTAATGATGTGCTCCATCTACGACCATCTGTGGAGCTCTATTCAAGCACATGAGCTTAAAGTTGGGGAGAATCAGGGTATGCTTATAGAGGAAGGGTAATAGGGAACAGAACTGCAAAAACAATAGGTGTCCTCTACAGGGTTACTCCTAACCATCTAAGGTGAAGCTAGCAATTGAACTTGTGATTGGCAAGTGTGGATAACTGCCCCAAGTGTGGCCCCTTCCTGACTTACCAATGCTCGGGATAACTTTAACAGAGGTCTGAAGCTTTCCTCTCACAATAGAAGATAAAGCTTAAGGTACAAATGCAGCTAAGAAAGAGGAGTCAGTTCAGACTAAAGTGTAAAGGTCTGATGCAAAAATCTTCTTTTGAATGGGATGGAAGGGAAAGGTATCATAGGAGAATTCATGCCATGGAGTAGAAGAGCAGCATAGCTAGGAGAGGTGCAAACAAGAAGAAAAATATCTATCTCCATCACAATTTAGCCTAAAGGTATCCCTACTCTAGTGTATTGGGTAAGCCATCATATCTTAAGTCCAAAAGGAGCTTCCACATTGTGCAAATAAAGCTCTTCTTGCTACTAGGAGTAGAAGGAAGAAACGAAAGGTATATTTTCAGAAGAATTACAATTTGCTTGGGAAACAGAATCTATGATACAAAATCAGGATCACAATTTGTGGTGGTGAGGTTGCACTGTGAAGGGCAGCCCCTGAGACTGTGCCTGGGACAGCCAGGGAAACCACATACTCTGGTACTGTAGGAAGACTGAAAGTAAGTCATCAACAAATCTAAATCAACTCAGGGAAGCATTCCCCAATCTGTGCGCTGTGCAATACTAATTCTTCAGAATTTTCATAGATATTGGTTAATGGAAAGTTCATGGAATTAAGGAGTTTGAGAAAGGCTAAGTTCAAAAGGACCTTTGCAGGACCTCTCAGAGCTGTTGGTAGGCTAACAGGGAAAGTACAGACTGCGACCCTATCCAAACATATTTGGTGACAGAGTTCCATGCACAGTTTTGTGCAGTGCAAAAAGGAGTAGCAAACATTTTTCCTTTTTCAAGGATTAGTTACATTCATTCAAAAAATCGTTATTGAAACCTACTACTCTGTGCCAGGAAATATACCAAGTGCTGGAGATACACCAGTTAAGAAAGACATAGTCATATTTCATGTCTGTGATACTTACAGTCAAATGAAAGGAAAGATATTAAACAGATAATTGCACAATTAAAAAATATATATTGTCCTATATGATGTCCCTATAAACGATATAAATATGTATCGATTTGAGCTGACACATATATATGTATCACTATGCATATTCACATTACTATGCATATATGTATATATGTATCACTATGTGCATATATATATCCTTACGTATATGCACATATGTATACACAGATACATATATATATGCATATAAACATGGAGTTATTTTTTAAAAATTTTTATCAACATGGAGTTATTTTTAAAAGAAACTAAATCCAGTACATCTGATTCATTAGAAAATTCCAGGACTGGCAAGATTGCAAAGATGATCTGATCTAACTACATTCTCCATTTTAGAAATGCTCATTTATCCAACAAATATTTATTGAGTACCTGCTACGGCACAATTTAGACACAGGATACAGTCCCTGCCCTCAGGGAGCTTATGGTCTAGTTGGAGAGATAGACATGGATCAAATAATCACACAAGTTAATCTGCATGAAATGCATCCTTTCAACAACAACTTATTGAGGTAAAGACCAAGGCTATAAGAACGTAAACCAAAAAGATTCTAGTCCAGCCCTCCAAAAGCTTAGGGCAACATGGATGTCTGGATAACAACTGACATATAAAAAGAATTAGAATTGAAGTGGAAATTCTTGCAAGAGAAAATGGGAGCAGATAGAAAGAGGATATACCTGGGTGGCTCTTAAGGGAGAACTTGAGAGGAGGAAGCATATGAACTATGCTTTAAGAAATGACAAAATAAAGCCCCAAAGAAGTGAAGTGACTATGAAGTCACATGATTTAATCATGGCAGATGCAGAAGAAAACCACCAGGACTCCAGAGCTTATAAAAACTACGGGAGGGCCAGCAGCCGGAGCTGACTTTTCTGGGGTTCTGGAGGAGAGTTTTGGACCCGTATAGAGTGAAAAGCATTAAGAGTGTAAGTTTGAACCAGCTCCCCCTCCCGTGACAGCCGTCTAAATCTGTGTGCATCTGGTAAGCCCCCGTGCAGAGCTGAGCAGCTCTGAGGCTTGTTGGTCTTAGCCAAAGAACAATCTGGCTTCGGAGGTGTGTTTGCTAGTAATTCAGATTACACCTTCCACTTGAAGAGAGAAGCTGGGACAGATGCCAAACCACTGCAAGCCACTCTGGTCCTTAAAATGGCACTTACTTAAGGGGCTGTAGGAAACGTAAATTGGATCAATCACTCAGGATAGAACAATCATAACGGTAAAATTCTCATTGGGCTCGATTCTACCAATAGTAATAAAGGGATGAATCTTTGTCAGCTCTGCCACCAACCAATTAAAAGTATTAAGTGTAATAAAGATATAGATAGAAGTAGATATTAAGATACAGATATATAGATATGATATATATACATATTTATCCAAATCATCAATATACAGTTCAATAAATTATCACAAACGAAACACACGCATGAAACTAACCAGCACCCACATTAAGGGGCTCCTGTGTGGCTCAACTGGTTAAGCATCTGACTCTTGGTTCTGATTCCGGTCACGGTCTCAGGGTGGTGGAATCGAGCCCTACCTGGGGCTCTGCACTCAGCATGGAGTCTGAGATTTTTTCCCCCTCCCTTTCCCTCTGCTTCTCCCCTTACTCAAGCACTCTCTCTTTCTCTCAAATAAATAAGTAAACCTTAAAAAAAAAAAAAAAGCAGCACTTACATTAAAAAAGACAGACCATTACCAACATCACAGAAGCCTTTATGCTTCTTTCTAGTCACTCCCCCAAGGTGGACTATCTTTACAACAGCAGCATAGATTTGTTTTGCGTGTTTTGTGCTTTTGGAAATGGACCATGAAGTTTTCACTTTTGTATGGCACCTTCCTTTAACCACTGTGCACGTGAGCTTCATTCATACTGTTGCATATGGTTATATAGTCTTCACACCCAATGTGCAGCATTCCATTGTGTGGCCACACCACCTTTACATGTCCATGCTGCTGCTGATAGGCATTCCAGTTGCTTCCACCTTATGACCATTAAAAATTACGCTCCTACACATATGTTAGTACATATCTTTGGTGATCTTGTGTTTGAGTTTCTCTTGAGCCCACACCCAAGTGTACAACCGCCATGTTGTGGGATATAAGCAAGTTTGGCTTTAGTACATACTGCTGAAGACTTTTGCCAAGGGGTTGCATCAGTCGGCACTGTGATTTATAGTGTTCCAGTTTCTCCACATCTTTACCAGCTCTTGGTATTCTTTGTCTTTTCCATTTTCACTCTTCTGGCTGGCGTGTAAATACCATTGCATCGGTAGCTTTAATCCTCATAAACTAGATGCTTTAGTGAAATGTACTACTTTCTCACATGCTGATTGGTAATTTAACACCCTTTTTAATGAACTATCTGTTCAAGTGTTTTGCTCATTTTTTAAATTAGGTTATCTCTTTCACCTCCATATTGATTTGCAGGAGTCTTTGGTATATTTTTGGAAAAGGGTCTTTTGTGAGTATACAAAATGTTTTGCCTTTTCATGTTATTGTGACTTTTGAGGGATGGAAGTTCTCAGACTTAATATATTCCAAATTATCAATTGCTTTTCCTTTATGACAGGCAATTTTCGTGTGCTATTTTAAAAATCTTTGCCTACTCTAAGGTCACTGATATTTTCTCCATTTTTTTTCTAAAAGTGTTATTACGTTGCCTCTCAGACCTCAGTCCATCATGTATGTGGAATTAATTATTTTGAATGTTGTGAGGTGAAAGTCAAAATTCTTTTTTTTTCCCCACAGGGATATCTAATTTGCACTTGACGAGTGTTAATATTGAGGTAAAATAAATACAAACAAACAAACAAAACCTAAAAAACAAACAAACAAATACTCAGGTAAGACTAGAGGATTCTTTTTTTTAAGAAGCCAGCATGGATGTAGAAAGGAAACCTGGTTAATCTGAAATATACCATTAGGGCAAAAGGAGAGAAGTCCCCATATTTATATGGTTGTACTGAAGCCTTTGTATAAGGGTTCTTTAAGATGAGATGAGTCTGTTTTTTTAATCTAATGACCCACATCTTTCTCACAAGGCCTAAGATCCAGGGACCAATGTGGCTGCTCAAACACACCATGCTTACTGATGCTGCCACACTTTTGCACATGCTAGTCTCTATATGGGATGCTTTTCCTAGCTCTTGTTCATGTCCTCCTACTGCTTCAAGACTGTCTCCAGTGCTCCTTTGTCTGTGAAGAGGTCCCTGATTCTGTTCCCACAACAGTTAGTATCTCCTATCACATATTTTACCTGCTTCTGTGATTGCAATTATCTTACCCTGTTTTAATTAATTCTATGCCTCATTTCCATCATAACACAAAATCTTTGAAGACAGAGCTTGTGATTTATCTTGGTGTCCCCACCATTCAGCACAGTGATTGGCCCCTATAAGATAGCTTAATTTGTTTTGATTTGACTAATGTTAAATAAATCACACTAATAGGAGGGACGTCTTTGATAGAGGAATGACAAGATGGAAATGGGACCATGTCTTAGACAGTAGAAGAACATGGTAAACATAATGTCTATAACAATATCACCCTTTTTGAATAGGAGAGGAAGCCAAGAAGGGCAGAAGAGATACAGCAGAAGCAAAGGAGGAAAACAAAAGAAAGAGTAGCTAGCACTCATCAGAAATTGCTGTAAAACTGAATAAAATAGATAAGACAACTACTTTCAAACATTAGGCAAAATGCAGCACAGGAATGCGAGAAAGAAGAGATATACAGGAAATGAGCCCCATGTTTACTACACTCTCTGTATGGGGACAGTTTCCTGACTGTGATACAGGAAGGTGAAGTCCAAGCAAAACAGGATGTTCCTCCTAAGCTGAGGAGACAGAGTCTAGACTTTAAGACCAATAATGCAGCCGGAACTTGCAGGACAGAGCTTTCTCACAGAGAAAATATCTCCAGAAGTTTGTATAGAGAAACTCCATGTGTGGTTGTTTAAAACCTGGACTGAAGAGGGTAAGATTCCACAAGACCTAGAAGAAAACAATAACTGTACCATTGAGTCGTATTCAGGTTGGACTGGACATACTCAAGGTCACATGTAAGTTAACTGCCAGGAAGAAACCTAAACATTCTTTAAAGGAAGACATCATAATTCAGATTCCTTGAAATATATTATCTACCATGTTCAACATACAATGAAAGATTATTAGATATGTGAAGAAACAGGAAAATGTGACCATGATCAAGATGAAACCCATCAATAGAAAAGGCACTGAGATGACACAGTGTTGGAATAATAGTCAAGGACTTCAAGGCAGTTATAAACTCAAAGACTTAAATGAATATGGTCTTATAGAGTAAATAGTAAATTTCAAAGGAAAGCAGAAGCTATTAAAAGAACTAAAGGGCTATAACTTAAAAGTATAATATCTGAAATGGAAAATTCACTGGATGAGCTGGACAGTAGAAAGGGAAGAAAAATAGTCATTGACCTTTAAAACAAGGTAATCACAATTATCCCATAAGAAGATCACATATTTTTAAAATTGAAAAAATTGGAGAACGTCCATGATCTGAGTGACAGTAATGAGACATATGTGTGATTTCAGTAGCAGAAAGATGGGAGAGATTGAGAAGATGTGGTGTATATATATACAATGGAATATTATTCAGCCAGAGAAAAGAATGAAATCTTGCCACTTGAGCAACATGAATGGACTATGGAAAAGTATTTTTGTTTGTTTGTTTTTTAAACAATGGTGTCAACAAGTGGTGTTAGGAAAACTGGACAGCCACATGCAAAAGAATGAAATTGGACCTCTTTCTTATGCCATACACAAAAATAAATTCAAAATGGATTAGAGACCTAAACATGAGACTGAAACCATAAAAATCCCAGAAGAATACACAAGCAGTAACTTCTAAGCCATAGCAACTTTTTTTTCTAGATAGGTATCCTGGGGCAAGGGAAATGAGGCAAAAATAAACTATTAGTACTACCTCAACATAAAAAGCTTCTGCACAGCAAAGGAAACAATCAACAAAACTAAGTGACAACCCATGGAATGGGAGATTTTTGCAAATGACATATCCAGTGAAGGGCTAGTATCCAAAATATATAAAGAACTTATACAACTCAATACCCAAAAACCAATTAATCCAATTAAAAATGGGCAGGAGATGTGAACAGACATTTCTCCAAAGAAGACATCCTGATGGTCTATAGACACATGAAAAGATGCTCAATATCACTTATCACCCGGGAAATACAAATCAAATCCACAATGAGATATCACCTTAAACCTGTCCAAATGGCTAAAATCAACAACACAAGAAACAACAGGTGTTGGTGAGGATGTGGAGAAAGGGGAACCCACTTGCACTATTGGTGGGAATGCACACTGGTACGGCCACCCTACAAAACAGTATGGAGGTTCCTCAAAAAGTTAAAAATAACTACCCTGTGATGCAGCAATCTCACTACTGAGCATTTATCTAAAGAAGACAGAACAATATTTCAGAGGGACACATGCACCCCTATGTTTATAGCAGCATTATTTACAATAGCCAAGATATGGAAGCAGCCCAAGTGTCCATAGATAGATGAATGGATAAAGAAGATCTGGTGTATACAATGGAATATTATTCGGTCATAAAAAATGAAATCTTGCCACTTGCAAAAACATGGTTGGAGCTAGAGAGTATAATGCTGAGTGAAATAAGTCAGTCAGAGCAAGACAAATACTATATGATTTCATTCATATGTGGAATTTGAGAAACAAGACAGATGAACAAAGGGAGAAGGAGAGAGAGAAATCAAGAAACAGACTCTTAACTACAGAGAACAAACTGATGTTTATCAGAGGGGGGTGGAAGAGGAAATGGGGGAAATAGGGGACTAAGGAGGGGATTTGTAGTGATGAACACCAAATGATGTACAGAACTATTGAGTCATTATTTTGTACACCTGAAACTAATATAACACTGTATGTTAACTAACTGGAATTAAAATAAAAACTTAAAAATTAAAGGTGTAAAATTTAATGAAAAACAGATCTAAGAAGGTTGGCAAAACTGACACTGGATAAATTCAGAGAGACTGCAACTAGGCACATCATTCTTAAGCTCCTGAAAATGAAAAATAAAAACCAAAAATCCCAAGCAGCTGGAGAAAACCAACACATTACACAGAAAGAAATAATAATATCAACATTAGCCAACTTCTTATAAAAAACTAAAATAAGAGATAATAAAATATCTTTTCAGTTGTGAAAGAAAATGCAGCCAAGGAAGGAGCAAGGTGGCGGAGGAGTGGGAGACCTAAATTTCATCTGGTCCCAGGAGTTCAGCTAGATAGTTATCATTCCGAACACCTACAGACTCAACAGGAGATTGAAGAGAAGAAGAGCAGCAATACTAGGAACAGGAAAGTGACCACTTTCTGGAAGGTAGGACATATGGAGAAGTGAATCTGAGGCAATATTTGGGAGGACAGACTGTGGGGGAGTGGGGGAGGGAGCCTCTGTGAGCCACTTACCAGCAGGTGAGAATGCAGCAGGGCACAAAATCGGAACTTTCAGAGTCTGCTCCACGGAGGTGGAGCAGTGCTCCACTCCACCAGTGGCTAAGTGGGGGGGGGTGGAATCCTCGTGTGGACAGTGTGGTCTCAGGACCCACGGGGTCACAGAAAGCCCAGGGGTGTCTGAGTGTGGCAGAGCTCCCAGGTATGGGAATGGGGAAGCCGGCTGCAGAGATGGAGCCAAGGAGGGACTCTCAGCTCAGGGTTGCCATAAACCATCATCCACAGCACAGTCGGGCCACTGCTCTTTGAACAGGGGCCCCATAAATGGCAGTCCAGGGAGACTCTTCCCCCTTCCTCCACTGGGAGAAGTGGTGTGGGAGCACGCGGCAGGAATCTGCTGGGTTTGGAGACTCCAAATTGTGCCATGCGCCACAGACAGAAACACTCGGTCACAGGTCAGGTGAGCTAGGAGTGCAGCCAGAGACCAGGGAGATGGGAGGGATTGACTGGCTTTCTCTGAGGGTGCACTGAGCAGTGGGGCCCTGAACTCTCGGCTCCTCTGGGCTGGAGACTGGGAGGCCGCCATTTTCATTCTCATCCTCCAGTGCTCTACTGAACGCATTCAGGGAACAAAATCTCTGAGAGCGAACCTGAGCAGATTACTAAGCCCAGACCCTGGCAAGGGCAGTGCAATTCTGCCTTGGGCAAAGACATTTGAGAATCACGGCAACAGGTCCCTCCCCCAGAAGATCAGCAAGAACATCCAGCCAAGACCAAGTTTACTGATCTATGAGGACTGAAAATATACCAGTGTTAGGGGAATAAGCAAATAGAATTCATGGATTTTTTTCCCATGATCCTTTGGTCTTTCAAAGGTGAACTTTTAAAATTTTCATTATTTTTTTCTTTTTCTTTTTTTGAATTTTTCCTCTTTCCTATTTTAACCTATTTTAACTATTTTATCTTTTCAATACCTTTTTAAAAATCTTTTTTAATTTTCATTTTTATAGTCATATTCTATCCCTTCATTGTGTTTACTTAACCTTATTTTTTCTATACATATAAGTTTTTCTTTCTTTACAATTTTGGGATACAGTTTCTTCTAACAGACTAAAATACACCCTAAATCTAGCCTATGGCTTTGTTCTAGTCTCCAGCCTGATCACATTCTCCTTTGCTCCTTTTTCTTTTTCTTTTTTCAACTGACTTCTTATCTTATCAATTCCTTTTTTAAAATCTTTTTAAATTCATCTTTACACTAATATTCCCTTCATCATTTTACCCTTATTTCTGTATATATAAAAGTTTTCCTTTCTTTAAAATTTTGGAAGATAGTTTCTTCTAACAGACCAAAATACACCTAAAATCCAGTGTGTAGCACCATTCTATTCACCAGCCTCACTATATCTTTTTTTCCCTTACTTGTCACCCCACTTTCAGGTTCTTTCTGATTTAGTTAGTGTACATTTTTCTGGGGTCATTGTTACTCTTAGCATTTTGTTCTCTCATTCATCTGTTTTTCTCTGGACAAAATGACAAAGCAGAAAAACTCACCTCAAGAAAAAGAACAAGAGGCAGAACTGACCACTAGGGACTTAATCATTGCGGACATTAGTAAGATCTTAAAACTGAAGTTCAGAATGATGATTATAATGATGCTAGCTGGGATTGAAAAAAGCATAGGAGATACTAGAGAATCCCTTTCTAGAGAAATAAAAGAACTAAAATCTAACCAAGTTGACATCTAAAAAGCTATTAATCATGTGCAATAAAAAATGGAAATTTTACTGCTAGGATAAATGAGGCAGAAGAGAGAATTAGACAGAATTAGTGACATATCAGACCAAATGATGGGGAATAAAGAAGCTGAGAAAAGAGAGATAAACAACTACTGGATCACGGGGGGAGAATTCGAGAGATAAGTGATACCATAAGATGAAACATTATTAGAATAATTGGGATACCAGAAGAAGAAGAAAGAGGGAGAGGGACAGAAGGTATATTGGAGCAAATTATAGCAGAGAACTTTCTAATCTGAGGAAAGAAATGGGCAGCAAAATCCAGGAGGCACAGAGAACCCCTCTCAGAATCAATAAAAATAGGACAACACCCCGTCATCTAATAGTAAAACTTATAAGTCTCAGAGACAAAGGGAAAATCCTGAAAGCAACTCAGGACAAGGGGTCTATAACTTACAATGGTAGAAATATTGGATTGGCAGCAGACCTATCCACAGAGACCTGGAAGGCCAGAAAGTACTGGCATGATATATTCAGAGCACTAAACAAGAAAAACACACAGCCAAGAATACTATATCCAGCTAGGCTGTCACTGAAAGTACAAGGAGAAATAAAAAGCTTCCAGAACAAAGAAAAACTAAAAGAATGTGCAAACACCAATCCAGCTCTACAAAAAATATTGAAAGGGGTCCTCTAAGCAAAGAGAGAGCCTAAAAGTAGCCGACCAGAAAGGAACAGAGAAAATATCACCAATCACCCTACAGGCAATACAAAGGCACTAAATTAATATCTTTCAATAGTTACCCTGAATGTAAATGGGCTAAATACCCCAATCAAAAGACACAGGGCATCAGAATGGATTAAAAAAAAAAAAAAGAAAGAAAGACCCATTGATATACTGTCTGCAAGAAACTCATTTTAGACCCAAAGACACCTCCAGATTTAAAGTGAGGGGGTGGAAAACCATTTACCATGTTATTGGACATCAAAAGAAAGCTGGGGTGGCAATCCTCTTATCATACAAGTTGGATTTTAAGCCAAAGACTATAATAAGAGATGAGAACACTATATCATACTATATCATACTTAAGGACATTATATCATACTTAAAGGGTCTGTCCAACAAGAAGATCTAACAGTTTTAAATATCTATGTCCCAAACATGGGAGCTGCCAATTATAAAAGCCAATTAATAACAAAATCAAAGAAATATATCAACAATAATACAATAATAGTAGGGGACTGTAACACCCCCTCACTGAAATGGACAGATCATCTAAGCAAAGGATCAACAAGTAAATAAAGGCTTTAAATGACACACTGGATCAGATGGACATCACAGATATATCAGAACATTCCATCCCAAAGCAACAGGATACACATTCTTCTCTAGTGCACATGGAACATTCTCCAGAATGGATCATATCCTGGGTCACAAATCAGGTCTCAATCAGTACCAAAAGACTGGGATCATTCCCTGCATATTTTCAGACTGCAATGCTTTGAAATTAGAACTCAACTACAAGAGAAAGTTGGAAAGAACTCAAATACATGGAGGCTAAAGAGCATCCTACTATAGAATGAATAGGTCAACCAGAAAATTAAAGAAGAACTAAAAAAATTCATGGAAACAAATGAAAATAAAACAACTGTTCAAAATCTTTGGGTACAGCAAAGGCGATCCAGAGAGGAAAGTATATAGCAATACAAGCCTTTCTCAAGAAACAAGAAAGGTGTCAAATACACAACCTAACCCTACACCTAAAGGAGCTGAAGTAAGAATGCCAAATAAAGCCTAAACCCAGCAGGAGTAGAGAAACAATAAAGATCAGAGCAGAAATCAATGAAATAGAAACCAAAAGAATAGTAGAACAGATCAATGAAACTAGAAGCTCATTCTTTGGAAGAACTAATAAGATTGATAAACCCCTGGCCAGACTTATCAAAAAGAAAAGAGAAAGAACCCAAATTAATAAAATCATGAATGAAAGAGGAGAGATCACAACCAACACCAAAGAAATACAAACAATTATAAAAACATATTATGAGCAACTATATGTCAGCAAATTTGACACTCTGGAAGAAATGGATGCATTCCTAGAGACTTATAAGCTACTAAAACTGAACCAGGAAGAAATAGAAAATGTGAACAGACCGATAACCAGCAAAGAAATTCAAGCAGTCATCAAAAATCTCCCAAAAAACAAGAGCCCAAGGCCAGATGGCTTCCCAGGGGAATTCTACCAAACATTTAAAGAAGAATTAATTCCTATTCTCCTGAAACTGTTCCAAAAAATAGAAATGGAAGGAAAACTTTGAAACTCATTTTATGAGGCCAGCATTACCTTGATCCCAAAACCAGACAAAGACCTCATCAAAAAGGAGAATTACATACCAATATGCCTGATGAACTTGGATGCAAAAATTCTCACCAAAATACTAGCCAATAGGATCCAAAAGGACATTAAAAGGATAATTCTCCACGTCAAGTGGGATTTATTCCTGGGCTGCAAGGTTGGTTCAACATCCACATATCAATCAATGTGATACAATACATTAATAAAAGAAAGAACAAGAACTATATGATACTCTCAATAGATGCAGAAAAAGCATTTAACAAAGTACAACATCCTTTCTTGATTAAAACTTTTCACAGTGTAGGCATAGAGGGTATATACCTCAATATCATAAAAGCCATCTATGAAAACCCCACAGTGAATATCATTCTCTTCCCCTAAGGTCAGGAAGACAGCAGGGATGTCCACTATCACCACTGCTATTCAACATCGTACTAGAAGTCCTAGCCTCAGCAATCAGACAACAAAAAGAAATAAAAGGCATCCAAATTGGCAAAGAAGAAGTCAAACTCTCACTCTTAGCAGATGATATGATACTTTATGTGGAAAACCCAAAGGACTCCACTCCAAAACTGATAGAACTCATAAAGGAATTCAGTGAAGTGTCAGGATATAAAATCAATGCACAGAAATCAGTTGCATTTCTATGCACCAACAAGACAGAAGAAAAAGAAATTAAGGAGTCGATTCCATTTACAATTACACCCAAAACCATAAGATACCTAGGAATAAACCTAACCAAAGAGCCAAAGAATCTGTACTCAGAAAATTATAGAGTATTCACGAAAGAAATTGAGTAAGGCACAAAGAAATGGAAAAGCATTCCATGCTCATGGATTGGAAGAATAAATATTATCAAAATATCTATGCTACCAAGAGCCATCTACACATTTAGTACAATCCCTATCAAAATACCATCAACTTTTTTCAAAGAAATGGAACAAATAATCCTAAAATTTAAATGGAACCAGAAAAGACCCTGAATAGCCAGAGGAATGTTGAAAAAGAAAACCAATGTTGGCAACATCACAATTCCAGACTTCAAGCTCTATAACAAAGCTGTAATCATCAAGACAGTATGGTACTGGCACAAAAACAGACACATAGATCAATGGAACAGAATAGAGAGCCCAGAAATGGACCCTCAACTCTATGGTCAACTAATCTTTGACAAAGCAGGAAATAATGTCCAATGGAAAAAAGACAGTCTCTTCAACAAATTGTGTTGGGAAAATTGGACAGCCACTTGCAAAAGAATGAAACTGGACCATTTCCTTACACTACACACAAAAATAGACTCAAAATGGATGAAAGACCTCAATGTGAGATAGGAGTCCATCAAAATCCTTGAGAAGAACACAGATAGCAATCTCTTCAATCTCAGATGCCACAACTTCTTCCTACAAACATCACCAAAGGCAAAGGAAGCAAGGGCAAAAATGAACTATTGGGACTTCATCAAGATACAAAGCTTTTGCACAGCAGTCAACAATATCAAAAGACAACCAACAGAATGGGAGAAGATATTTGCAAAAGACATGCCAGATAAAGAGCTGGTGTCGAAAATCTATAAATAACTTATTAAACTCAACACCCTAAGAACAAATAATCCAATCAAGAAATGGGTAGAAGACATGAACAGACACTTTTGCAAGAAGGACATCCAAATGGCCAACAGACACATGAAAAGGTGCTCAACATCACTGAACACTAGGGAAATACAAATGAAAACCACAGTGAGATATCACCCCACACAAGTCAGAATGGCTAAAATTAACAAGTCAGGAAATGACGGGTGTTGGCAAGGATGTGGAGAAAGGAGAACCCTTCTACATTGTTGGTGGGAATGCAAACTGGTGCAGCCCCTCTGGAAAATGGCATGGAGTTTCCTCAAAAAGCTGAAAATAGAGCTACCCTACAACCCAGCAATTGCACTATTGTGTATTTACCCCAAAGGTATAAATGTAGTGATCTGTAGGGGCACATGCACTGGAATGTTTACAGTAGCAATGTCTAATATAGCCAAATGATAGAAAGAACCTAGATCTCCATCAACAGATGAATGGATAAAGAAGAAGTGAATATATATATTATATATATATTTTTATATTATATTATTATATATTATATTTTATATATATGTGTGTGTGTGTGTGTGTGTGTGTGTGTATAATGCAGCCATCAAAAACCCCTGAAATCTTGCCATTTGCAATGACATCGATGGAACTAGAGAGTATTATGCTAACTGAAATAAGTCAGTCAGAAGAAGACAATTATCATATGATCTCACTGATATGAGAAATTTGAGAAACAAGACAGAGGATCATAGGGGAGGTGAGGGAAAATGAAACAAGATGAAACCAGAGTAGGAGACAATCCATAAGAGACTCTTAATCTCAGGAAACAAACTGAGGGTTGCTGGAGGAGAGGGGGGTGGGAGGGATGGGGTGGCTGGGTGATGGACATTGGGAGGGGGCATGTGCTATAGTGAGTACTATGAATTTTGTAAGACTGATGAATCACAGACCTGTACCCCTGAAACAAATAACACATTATATGTTTTTTAAAAATAAGAAAGAAAATGCTGTCAAATCAGAATTTTTCCTCCAGTCAAATGCATCTTTTAATAATTTGGGGAAAATAAAGGCATTTTTGGACAAGCAAAAATTGAGGCAGTTTGTCAACAACTATCTGTATTATAATAACTAAAGAAAATTCTTCAGGCTAATGGATTTGATCCACATAGAAACTCAGATCTATTCAAAGAAATGAGGAGCATCAAAAATGTTGAATATAGAAGATTAGATTTCTTTTTCCTTCTCTTAATTTTCTTAGAAACTAAAAGTGGGAGGAGGAAAGGAACAAAGAAGAGTATGATGTAAAAACCATATACAACCAGGGAATTTAGAATCAAATTTCGGCTCTGTCATGTACAAAACCATATGATTGTGGATCAGCTGTTAAACATCTCTAAGCTACTTCCTTCATCCATTCCTGGGTTAACTCTTACCTTTGTATAGTTGTTAAGAAATTGGGGAGAATATCCACAGAATGCCTAGCACAGTGGCCAGGGTATAGCAGGTAGTCGGGGAGAGGAAATGTTGCCATCGTGAATGTTAGGTATTACATAAGAAGACTCAACACTTGACATTTGGTATAGTGATCAAGTTTCTTAACCTATGATAATCTATTATGGTTTCTTAAAACCGAGACAACAGTGGTCTTATACTATGAGACTATTGCAGGAATTAAGTGTAAAAACGTATTTAAGACATTTAGCAAAATCATTGACATACAAAATGATCAATAAATATTTGTTACTAAAAAAAAAAATGGACGTTCAGACTTGTCTTGCCTTAACCAAGGATATGTAAAGTTTTAAATTTTCTCTTTCATGTTCATTTATACTTCTCTTTCTTCCTAAAGTAAAAAATCACAAATGCACATAGAATTCATGTTGGTTTGATCAACTTAGGTCTATATAGTCAAAGATATTGAATTTCAGAACCATCAGTTATTGCCAAGCCCAGTGCTACAAACATCATTTAAAAATCTCTGGAAAATGTGTGCCTCAGATGCAAGTGGACTTTAAAGTATGCACAAACCTTTTTCTTTCTTCCTTTTTTTTTTTTTTGCACAAACCTTTTTCAATGACTAAAGCAGCAAGCCATGCCTTCTACACTATTTCCCAAATTTGTCTCTTACTTACCTTATAAGTATTACCACTATTTACTCATATCTTTAAATGACTCACTATTCTTCTGCTTAAATTAATTTCAAAAGGCAATTTGGGCTATTAGTAAATATGGAATACTAGTATCCCTGAAACTATACAGTAAAAATAAAAATAAAACAACACACTGTTGTTACAATTTATTTACAGATTATTGCTTTCCAGGGGCTCTGAACCTGGGCTTTATCTTTGTTGAGGGTAAGAAAGAGAAAGCTTGGGAAAGAAATTGATTAGCCAATGTTTCAGAGGTGTTAAAAACATACTAACTCCTGAGACTTCTTTGTTGAAATCACAAGGAATGAAACAATTTAAAAGAGAATAACTTTCTCCATGGGCAATTCAGTTTTATTAGTGATCTGTTTTCAGGCTTTTATGCTCTCATGTATTAAAAAAAATGAAATAATCATAGCACCTTACTTCACAGGTTTGCAGTAAATGATAGGGAAACAGTATATGGAAGCCTCTTAGCACTGTGCCAGACACAGACGATACTGAAGAAATACCTGTGGTAACTTAAAATAGTACATACACATTCGTTAGCCACATATTTCTTGTCCATGGGGAAAACACTGATGGGCCTCTTCATAGTCATCTTTTCTATTTGCATGTTGAAATTGGTGGGGGTGCGGTGACCGGGGGGACCCTGGAAGGGGAAGTCACCATGGTCTAGAATTTTAACTTGGGTTTTTTTTTTAAGATTTTATTTATTTATTTGACAGAGAGAGAAGTCACAAGTAGGCAGAGAGGCAGGCAGAGAGAGAGGGAGAAGCAGGCTCCCCACTGAGCAGAGAGCCTGATGCAGGGCTTTATCCCAGAACCCTGGGATCATGACCTGAGCTGAAGGCAGAGGCTTAACCCACTGAGCCACACAGGTGCCCCTAGAATTTTAACTTGTTAATAGCTTTAATTTTTAAATTTCTGAACTAAATATAGAAAGGAGCTATGTTACTAAAAGATATTAAGACAAGCATTCCCTGCCACATGGGTTTCTGCATTCATTACTCTATGCTATTACTCTACTTTCTCAGCCTCTCTCTCATTCTGTCAGTCCATTTGTCTGAGTCTCTCTCTTGCCCCACCCCCCAGCCTACCATCACAATGATTACTTAAGCATTTAATTAATATCCATATATTGTGGAAATCTTCTCAAAGATGGAAGCCCCAGGTCTATCTCATTTTCAAAAGACCTTCTAAAAGGGAAAATGTGACAATGTGACACTGGTTATTTCCCAGTTTAATAATAAAATCTTTGATTCTGCTGGAAATAATTTCTAGGAGCAAATTAAAGAAAACCTTTTTTAGGAAAATTTGAATCCAGGAACCAGGAATTTGAATTCCAAAACCCATAAACTTCTAGAAATAATGGTGTATTTATTCCTGGTAGAAGGATCTAAAACTCACTACATCTAAATACTATAGCTTTTTCTTCCACTGACATGAGCTGTTAATTAATTGCACCTTTTGCTATCAAAAACAATAAAGAACAAACAACATAAAAGGAGAATGTTGTCAGATCATCACCATATATCAGGCATAATTTTTTTTTACTTTCATCAGATCTTTTCAATCCATCAGATATGTTAATATTTATGGAGTGTTTATAGAAGAAATCTGTTAGAATTAATAAATAATAGAGCTAATGTCTTTTTAAAAAGTAAATCAAGAATCCCATCATAAAGTTGCTCATAATTTACCATAGCAATATAAAATCAGAAAAGTCATAAGCAGACAGGATTATATTCCATTACTCAGAATAACTAACACCAAAGTGTTTTTGTTGTCCTTTTTTTTTTTTTTTTAATGAAATAAAGTACTTTGACAACTCCAACTTGTAGGACTTCTTTTCATCAAATTGTGTGGAGCCATAAGTGATTATACAGACATAGGAATTCATGCTAAGGAATTTTCTTTTCCCCTGATTTGAGCCTGAGACATTATATTATATTTGCTAATACATTACTCAGGATTATAGTCTCTGTATTCCAAACTAAGTTTTCTTATTTTGTGCTCTTTTATCAGTTTTTAGTATTAAGATTATGCAAACTTCTTGATTATGTAAACTTCTATTTCTATAACTAATATATTGGTAAAATATTCCCTGACTTCATTGTAGTGATACAAATAGTTGTATTGCTCAAAAATTCCTGGAAGAGGAAGGGGAAATATAATGCCTTAAAAAATTCTTTTCCCATCAAAAGGGAGTAAAAACAGTTAAAGTTGTTGGTGCAAACATTTTTTTTCCATAGTAGAACAGTGATTAAAAAAAAAAAAAAGCATTTCAGTACATACCAATAGACCTGAGCTCTGGTTAACTTTTATTTTTTTCTCTTCTTTAATTCAAATATAATCTCTCTTTGTTTGGGCAATAACCATGTTCTTGGGGGTAAAAGTGTTAGTTTTCTGTTCAAAATGCAATATTTTCAAATCTCTATCCTAATAACTGAATTGGATCCATTGCAGAGCTGATGTGGTGTGAATACACTGAAAAAGATCCCAATTTGATCCAAAATATTCACTTGGTAAACACATGCTACCTACAAGTTACTGAGATAGAAAGTGTCTATGTTGCTTTCATTTTATTTTTGTTATGGATTTTAGCCTTTAATAAGCAGCTTGCCAAATTACTTTACAAATGTATTGGATAAATTTTTACTGACTTGAGCAAAATATATGTTTTGCAGGGTTTTGTTGTTTCGAATTTTTACCAGTGTCAAGTATTTAAAATGAATTTCTTATAGACAGCATCTGTTGGATGGTGTTTTTAATCCACTCTTCCAATCTCTGCTTCTTAATCAGTGTAACAGAACATGTATATTTAAGGCAGTTGTTGATATGTCAGGACTTAAGTAAGTTCCAAATAAGTTCATGAATGTCTTTTCTCAAGATATTAATGTGACATGAAGGTTAGGAGAAATGGCCTTCTGACCAACCAGATAACAATTTCAAGTTGAGCGATAAATCACGCTGTACCTCTCACCAGTAGAATGGCCTTCACCCAGGCTTTGGCTTATATTGTGAGATGTTTTAGGAAAATGCTAAACAAACCTATTAATTCATTTATTATAGAGAGGGTGGGGCTTTTTTTGTTTGTTCATTTTGTTTTGTTTTGTTTTAGTATACCGTCCACTATATTCAGGGTCCTGTCCAAAAATAGCAAATTAAAATTTTATTTTAGTCCTCACAAAAAATGTTTTATTTCTCTTGAGGAGTAAGAATAGATTTTTCTATGGACACCCTGATTTTGGAAATAGTAATATTTCACTTTTTGCTTTGGCTTCCAGGAAGCACAACACCAATTTTGTCACCTTAAAATTGTAGCCTTATAATTGATTAACGAACCCTACTCTTTTTGTTATTTTGATTTTATATTTAACTTCATATGCTATAAACACCATAAGCTATGGTTATGCTGCTTTAAGCAATCAATAATCTTTTGCATGTACTCATATCTGTATCTTTTCAAGAACACTTTGTACCTTCTTGCAGTTCTTTCCTTTCAACTGGAAATAGTTCCTTTAGCCTGAGAAACTTTTTTTTTTAAGATTTTATTTATGTATTTGATAGAGATCACAAGTAGGCAGAGGAGCAGGCAGAGAGAGAGAGGAGGAAGCAGGCTCCCTGCTGAGCAGAGAGCCCAATGCGGGGCTCGATCCCAGGACCCTGAGATCATGACCTGAGCCGAAGGCAGAGGCTTAACCCACTGAGCCACCCAGGTACCCCAGCCTGAGGAACTTTTTTATCCCTTCACCTGCTGAACATTTCTAGGTTTTGCTGCTGTGAACATTTGTGATCTCTCCTGGGACATGTTTCTTCTCTTTTGGTTAAATACCTGAGAGTGGAATTGCTAGGTCTTTTGGTAAGTGTATATTTAACTATACAAGACTGTATCAAACTGTTTTCCAAACTTGTGCCATTTTACATCTCAACAAGCAATGTATGACAGGTGTATGAGTGTGTCTGTTTCTATTGGCTATTTTTTCTCTTGATTATGGATTGAAGTTTCCTGTGTCACATTTTTATTGAACGCTAGACACTTAAGTAAAAGAAATTAGAGACTATAAATTGATATTCACTTTCCAATGTCAGGGAAATTGGTTGAGAATCCCCTCACCTTGATTCAATCAGGAATTATGATGACTGGCAGTTGGGCTGTAACTAAGAAACTTTTAGTCTACCTCTAATTTCAATTGTCTTGGGGGTAGGAGACTACTGTGGCCATTGCTAGCCCCTTTCTTTGGCAGGATTATTACTTCTAAGCACAGAGACTAGGTGATTTCACTTTCCTTTCAAGGGTTCTTCTTTCAAGGAAAGAACCCAGTTCTTGGGTTTTCTTGCTGTGCTAATTCTCAACAGAAGTCCTGTGGAGGAAAACTGACAGATGGAGAAATCCAACTGTCAAAAGTGACCCAACTCACTTTTGATAACTATATAATGTTAATATGGCTTATTCATTTTAATTTCCCCCAGTTTTTACACTCTAGTCTACCTATATTTCAAGGTCCTGAATTTTTTTTCTATTTTATTTTATTTCTTATATTCTTTTAAGTTGCTTCAAATGGCTGCCAGCCAAGATAGACAGGGCTTATATATAAATAAATAAAGTTAATCTACATTTACTACATTAATTGTATCACATCACCATATTTTTAAAAGTGCTCTTTAAGCTCTTCAATCTGCTCTAAAAACCCACAACAGAAGATCATTTTTTTTTTTCAGTCAAACTTGGTTTTTCAAAATCCTCACTGTGTTCTCAAGGGTGCTATAAGAACCAACATACAATTTACTAGCAGAATCTACAGTGGATGGGCAATTGTTGGCTACTGAATTGAATTCATTTTTCTAACCAATCTCTTTAATGAGAAAAATGAAGGAAATAAAATGGGACATTTAAAAACTAATAGAAATCTTGAATATAATAACTACTGACAAAGGCAATTAAGGAACACTTTTAAAATTTTTAATAGAAATAAATGAGAGTGTTCAAATGAGAGGCACCCAAAGGAAAGAAGGAAATTTGTTAAATTTAACTATTGCATTACTCCTAATTATTTCCCCTAAATCAAAGAAAACATTTTATAACTTCTAAAAAAGTACTATAAATAATGATCCCTGAGTTTATCAGCAAATAAATATGAATTAACATTGCTTCTTGTGTGTTCCTAATTAAGCAACATTTTACCATCAGACTGTCCCATATTGCATTCAGAATCACATGGCCATGTTTTGTGACATGGAGAAATGAGGAAAAGTCAGATTTGAAAGTTCTTTCTTTTTTTTTAAAGACTTATTTATTTTAGAGAGAGAGAGGATAAGAGAGAAAGACCGGGGGAGGGGCAGAGGGAGAGAGTCTACGAGTGGACTCTGAGCTAAGCTCCACACAGGGCTCGACTTGGGGCTCGATCCCATGACCCTGAGATCATGATCCAAGTCAATACCAAGAGTCGTATGCTTAACTGACTATGCCACCCAGGCACCCCTGAAAGCTCCTTTCAATTGATTAAGGAGGTTTTTAAAAGGGAGAAGGAATCCTAATTGAAACTGTACAACCTCCCTCTCTTAGACACCTCTTTTCAACTGCCAATTTTACACTTCTATACAGCATATAGAAACATAGACTATGTAGAGACCCACACAGTCTAATGATACTTAGAAAATTTTCAAACATCACATACTAAGAGGGAAAAAACTACTCTAAAATGCAGTCAGATTCATTTAAGGACAAAGAGAGTTTGCCATGAATTTCCAGTGATACCAAGTGTTTTCTATACTGACCAAGTAAAAATTTCTCCAGATTTTCCATTTCAGAGTAGGGAAAGGAGAGTTGTAAGGGGAGGGAGACTGTATAGGGTAATATTCTTGAAAAACATCTTCATAAAGTCTTCATGTTCAATGACCTTTTTACTTGCTTGAGGTTCAAACACAGAACAGCAATACCTTCCCTTTAGTCAATAATTACTGATCACAATCAGTCATCTGCCCATATTGGTAGGGAGTTCAAGTACCTCTTCTAAACGCTTCTATTTAGCTGTCCATGAAAACCATGTCTTATATTGATAAGCATCAATATCCTGCCACATGGAAACAGTGTCACTCTTGAACACCAATCTTACACAATCACATACCTATTTTGCAGCCAGATTGTGCAGGACATACGTGTGAGCAAAACACCAAGCCAGCACAGAGTCATCACAAGGCAAGATCATCTAGGTCTTGTGTTGGATTATCTCAGTCTAGCTGGTAGGTTCTAATAATGTTGCACCTCAAAGGGAGTTGTGTCTATGAGGTTTTCTAGAGTATGACTATTTTCCCAGGAAGCTCAATGGGCCCTCTGCCAAACCCCTGCCTCCTTCTCCACTATGAGTTCTTTGGGACAGGCAGTTTCTGACAGGCCAAAAAAAAATCCTGCAGTATTTGTTCTAGATCGTGTTTACTTCATGCTTACGTAGATACAGCAAGTCTTCAAGAAGAGACTTCATCTGCCCCAGAAAGGGTAATGACTGAACATTACACTTAAAAATGAAGCCCAATTGTCCATTCATACTAGGTATGGCTGCTATTAGGGAAAAAATGAGAAGAAATTTGCCTCCGGTGTTCCCATTTCTCCCAGTGCAATATTTTCATGCCAACAAGGCTTTGTTTCTGTACGGTACCATCTTGGTCCTCTTCCCTTCACAGTCTACTTAGTCCTGCTCAGTTCCATGTGGTCTCCTGCCATCTCTGTGTGTCTGGATAACTCCCAAATCTGACTCTCCAGCCAAGGTCACTTTCCTCAGCCTCACATGTGTACACCTAACCCTTCTAGATACTTCCACAGAGACATCTCACAGACATCTAAAACTTGCCATGAAGGAATACATCGTTATCAACCTATGCATCATGGTTAACCCACTGCTGGAGCACAGACATGGCTGGAAGCCATTGTTGCAGCTTACCCTCTCTCACTCCACATCAACTATTTCCTAAATATCTCTCAGGCCACTTCTCCGTGGTCAGATTCCAGCCATTATACTTTCCTAGGTCACCAGTTGCCCCTTGTTTGGATGACTCCAACTGCCTCTTAAGCCCATTTGCCAAATTACCTGCTCTGCCCTCTTTAACTGATCTTCTGCATTGCGGCCAAAATGACCCTTCCCAGAGGAAATCTGACCTCCCCCCCTGCAGCAATCCCTGTGATACCTAAAGCTTGTTTTGAATTCCCTAAGGATAATGTCAAAAATTTGTAACAAGTCTTCGCAAAGCACATTTTGGTGTGTCCCCTGCCACTGTGGCCTTCTCCTCCTCTTTTCCTTCCTCCCCCTCTCCTTGCCTTCATGCTTCTCCCTCCCCCATCCCATCTTTCTGGCCAATTTATAATCCTCTCACTTTTGCCTCCAGGCCTTCACACGTGTTGTGCCTCCTGTCAAAGCCCTCTTCCTCACTCTCCTGGCCTAAGAACCTCTTATGCATCTTTCGAAGCTCATCTTCAATGCCACTGGCTGGGGAGCTTTCTTCACCCTCAGAAGTTAGATTAGGTGACCCTCTTAGAGGCAGGTACTCCCTCTGACCAAGGTACTTGCTATCTCTTATTAATTAAGTCAACAAATATTTGTTAGGGACCTACTACAGGCCAGGCACTAGAGAGATGGAAGGCTCATTATAGAGATATTTATTGATTTATTTATTCACTGTAGAGATTTTGGAAGCAATAATAGAACTGACTAAAACTTGATTTTCTTTCCACCGTCACCATGTATTAGCAATTCTTCGTCAGTGATAAATACTCCAGTCTGAAGATCTTTTTCTTTTTTCAGTTACAGCTTTATTGAGATATAATTCATGCACCATACAATTTTGCACAATTCAATGGTTTTTAGTATATCCATGGAGTTGCGTGACTATTACTACAATAAATTTTAGAACATTTTCATCATTCCCCAAAGAAACCCTGCACTCTTTAGCTATCGCCCTTTCAGTCCCCCAATCTAAGACAACTACTAATCTGCTTTCTCTTCCTATAGATTTGCCAATTCTGGACATTTCCTATAAGTGAAAACACAAAATATATGGTTTTTTGCATCTGGCTTCTTTTTCCTAGCAAAGTGTTTCCATGTTCCATTGTAACATGAATGAAGTCTTCATTCCTTTTCTAAATAAAAATTGTATATATTGAAGGCACACAAGATGATGATTTGATATGAAAATTTGCTACATAGTGGACTGATTACTGTGTCAAGCAAATTAACATATCATCTCCTCACATAGTTAACCACTTTCTTGTGTAGTGAGAGCATCGGAAATCTACTCTCTTAGCAGGTCTCCAGTGTTTATTTCGTACATTATTATTAACTATAGTCATCAAGGGTATATTAGATTTATAGATTTATTTATTCTACATGACTATAATTGTGTAGCCTTTGACAAACATATTTCCCCATTTCCCTACTTCGTCTTCACCAGCCCCAGATAATCACCATTCTACTCTGTGCTTCTGTGATTTCCACTTTTTAAAATTCCACATATAAATGAGATCATACAGTTCTTGATTTTTTTTAAGTTCTTGATTTTTTATGCCTGGCTTATTTCACTTAGCATAATGTCCTCCAGATCCATCCAAATCTCTCAGAAATGGCAGATTTCCCTTCTTTTTAAAAGCTGAATAATATTCCATTGCATGGACATACCACCTTCTTTTTATTCATTCACCCATTGATGGACATTTATGTTGTTTCAACATCTTGGTCATCATGAATAATGCTACACTAGAACATGGGACCGAAGATATCTTTTCATCATCCTGCTATTTCCTTTGGACATATACCCAGAAGTAGAATTGTTGGATCATATGGTAATTCTATTTTTAATTTTTTGGGGAACCTCTATACTGTGTTTCATAGTGGCTGCATTAATTTACATTCCCACCAATACTATACCTAAGTCCCTTTTCCATATCCTCACCAATACTCATTATCTTTTGTCTTTTTGATAATAGCCATTTTAACAGGTAGGAAGTGATTTATAATTGTGGTCTTGATTTGCATTTCCCTGATGACGAGTGATGTTGAGCACCTTTTTATATATGGGTTGGCCATTCATTGGGTCTTCTTTCAAGAAATGTCTGTTCAGGTACTTTGCCTATTTTAATCGGGTTCTTTGTTTTCTTGTTATTGAGTTGTTTGAGTTCCTTACATGTTCTGGATATTAACACCTTATCAGATGCATGATTTACAGCTATTTTCTCCCACTTCATAAGTTGCCTCTTTATTCTGTTGATTGTTGCCTTTGCTCTGTGCAAGCTCTGTAACTTGATACAATCCCATTTGCCAATTTTTGCTTTTGTTGCCTGTGCTTTTGGGGTCATATCAAAAAAAAGCATCGTCCAGACCAATGTCAAGACGATTTTTCCCTTCTGTTCTCTTCTAGTAGTTTTATAGTTTCAAGTCTTACATTTAAGTATTTAATATATTTTGGGATCATCTTTGTATAGGGAGTGAGAAAAGGGTCCAATTTCATTTTTTGTTTGTGGATACTCAGTTTTCCAAATGCCATTTATTGAAGACATTGTCTTTTCTCCCTTGTGTGTCCTCTGCTAAATGTGTGGATTTATTTCTGGGCTATCTTTCTATTCCATTGGTCTATATGTCTATTAGGTCAGTACCATGCTCTTTTGATTACATAGCTTGGAGGTATATCTTGAAATCAGGTGACATGATGCTTCTAGTCTTATCCTTTATGCTCAACATTGCTTTGGCTCCTTGGGGTCTCTTGTAATTCCACATGAATTTTGAGACTATTTTTCCTATGTCTGTGAAAAATGCCTTTGTATTTTTTTTTTCTTTTTTACTTTTCTTTTTAGAGAGAGAGAGATCTGGGGACAGGAGGGGCAAAAGGAGAGGAAAAGAAAGAATCCCAAGCAGGCTCCATCCCCAGCATGGAGTCAGACCCAGGGGCTCGATCCTACGACCCTGAGATCATGACCCAAGCTGAAATCAAGGGCCAATGCACAACTGACTGAACCACCCAGGCACCTGCATTTGTATTTTTGATGCGGATTGCACTGAATATGTAGATGGGTCTGGATAGTATAGACATTTTAATAATATCAATTCCTTCAATCCACAAACATAGGCTATAACTCCATTTATCTGTGTGTTCTCTGGGTTTGTCACTCAATGTTTCATGGTAAAAAAAAAAAAAAGATCTTTTCTTATTCTAAATTCTAAATAATTGTTGCATTATCAGTTGAGTTAACAATATATATGTAAGCTTCAAATTAGCACATTTTTATCACCTATGGCCTCATAAATATTACATTCTAAACATGAGGTAATTCAGACCAACTCCTGCTTCCGCACCCCCCCCCCCCCACACACACACATTGGAACTCAGCTACAGGGTATATCTCAAGAGAATAATTCGGTGAAGTTTCCGAATTGTTCCAGCTTGCTTCCAACGTGGCGTGTGTCTCTAACCCCTAGAGTGTGACACATTCCAACATTTGTATGGTAGACTCAAACTAAACAATAATATAATGAGGGATGCAAAAATGAGGAATTTGAGTGACTTCAGTTTTGTCATTCCTTGTGACAAATAGTTTTCATTTGTGTGTAACATGGTAAAACAGTACAAACAGCTAGGTGTAATTCTTTGATTTGATAAAAACAAAGTTTGATTCACATGTGAAATATCTCACTGAATTGGAATAATACTTTGAAATTGAAATCTAATCTTTAAAATTCCTTATTGTTTTAGAGCTAAAGGACAAATATAAGAATGATGATTGTAGAAATTTCATTGTTATGTAATTATTGCTGAAAATAATTTTGCTGTATGGATAAAAGATATATAAAAATGATCTGCTTCGTGTTTTTAAAGATATTAGGTGTGCCACTAAATATGAGACTTATGCTTACGACAATCTGGAAACTACTGGTTGCTTGCTGTGTACCTGACATTAAGTACTTTGTGTTTGTTAAATCATCTACGTCACATAATAACTTTACAAGGTAAAAATTTCATTATTGCTGTAATTCCCATTTGTAAATAAAGAAATGGAGCCATGTGGGGCATCTGGGTAGCTCAGTCGGTTAAGTGTCTGCCTTTGGCTCAGGTCATGATCCCAGGGTCCTGGGATCAAGTCCCACATCAGGCTCCCTACTCCATGGGGAGCCTGCTTCTCCCTCTCCCTCTACCCCCCAATCCTTGCTTGTGCTTACAGGCTGTCTCTCTTAATCAAATAAATAAATAAAATCTTTAAAAAAAAAAAGAAACTGAGTCATGAAGATGCTGTATAGGAGGTAAAGGTGAGATGAGGATCCAGGTGGTCTCAGTCCATAGACTGTGCTATGAACCACAACACAGTACCACCTCTCATTAACTCACTCATAAACAGTCATCACAAGCCACCCTTTAGTGAGCTCCAGTTATGTGCCAAGAGCTTTGCCTACATTATCTCATTTAATCTTTTTTTTTTTTTCCTAGAGAAAGAGAGAGCACAGATGGAGGGCAGGTAGGCACAGAGAGAGAGAGAGAATGCCAAGCAAGCTCTACAATCAGCATGGAGCCCAACATGGGGCTCAAGTTCGTGATGCTGGGATCATGACCTGAGCCAAAATCAAGAGTCAGTCACCCAGGAGCCCGTAATCCTTTTATCTTTATAACAACCCTATGGGGCAGTTATTATTTTCACATTAGAGATTTAGGAAACTGAGATTCAGAGAAGTTCAGTAACTTACCTAGGTCTAAGATGTACACCTGGCAGAGGGGATATTCTGATTCTGCCCTGCCTAGCTCCAGAACCCCTCCCCTTCCCAATGTTCCTTCCATTCATTGTACCAAAGAAAGGAACCCAGGCTTCCAAAGTGCTAGAAAGGGCTTCCAGATTGGCAACTGCAACCTCCATGGGATGGTCAGTGTTCGCCTACTAAGTATGACCCTATTGTTCCTTTCCCCATAGCCATAGGAGAAGAAAAAAGTAAGAGAGACATCTTTGAGTAAAAATGTCCTACAGAATCAGGGGTTTGACACTCAGGCAACCTAAGAAAGGGGCCCAGGTCAGAGAAGCCCAGAAGTTAGGGCAGCAGGGGGAAACCAAGCCACACATACTGAGCTTCAAAGTGCAACAGCTAGAGTGACGAGTAAGCATTTTCTTGATTCATCAGAGAAAAAGCGCTGTCCCAGCAAGATAACGCAATGCCCAACCACATTAAGACAAAGGAGCAGCGCCCAAGGAGAGGAACGTGACCTGCAGCTCTGTGTGGGTTAGGCATGGCTGGAGCATGCCACCACCAACAGGTCTCCATGCCTCCCCTTCCATCTACTGGCTTTCATCTTGGGCAGAGTCTCCTACAGCAACTGCAGGAATGGCCTCCTGAAATTCCTGGCTGCCATCCTGCCAGCTGCATAACCCTAGCAGAAGGAGGGGTTGTTCTTTCCTGGTAATGACAGCAAAATTCCCAAGCCTGCCATTCCCTGTCCCAGCTTTGGTCACATGCCCATCCTGAAACAATCAGAGAAAGGGACATGAAAACCCTCATATGTCAAGGTTGAATTATGGGCCTCCCCCGTTCCACAGTGCGGAGTCAGCCCACCTGAACCACATGAATTAAGTGGGAAAAGACATTCTATTGTTTCCAGAGGAAAAGAGAACGAAAGTGCGCAGACAAAAATACAAAAGCAGAAACACACGATCACCCTGACAGTCATCTTAACTGCCAAACCTATGGAGTCTCTCTCAGTCCTTTTCTTTCCTTTTTTTCTTTTAAAGATTTTATTTGTTTATTTGACAGACAGAGATCACAAGTAGGCAGAGAGGCAGGCAGAGAGAGAGGAAGGGAAGCAGTCTCTCTGCCGAGCAGAGAACCGGACGCGGGACTCGATCCCAGGACCCTGAGACCATGACCTGAGACGAAGGCAGAGGCTTTAACCCACTGAGCCACCCAGGTGCCCTCTCTCAGTCCTTTTCTGACTTGTCCTTCTGGTTATATGTCACCCTGTTGGCCATCTTACACTTGACCTCTTGCTCACAGCTGGATCTTGGGATCATATCAACCATTAGAATTCAAGGCACATGCCTGTCCAGTGGCTACTGTTGCATCGGTCACCCTTCCAGGCCACACCAACTTTATCACTCCAAAGACCTCATCCCCTTCTTCTATATCATGTGATGGAAGCCATTCATACGGCGACACATCTCCCATGAGCATGATGACTGAATTAGCCATAGCTATAAGCTACTCCTCTTCTCTTACAAAAGTATACAGAAACGCAAGCCACAAAAAGGATCATCATTAAAGTGGTAGTATTAATTCTTTCCTTGCTTATTTTTTCAAGGCATTTAAAAATTTCATTTCATGGGACACCTGGGTGGCTCAGCTGGTCAAGTGTCTGCCTTCAGTTCAGGTCATGATCCTGAGGTCCTGGGATCGAGCCCCACATCGGGTTCCTTGCTCAGCAGGGAACTTGATTCTCCCTCTGCCTCTGCTGCTCCCCCTGCTTGTGCTTCTCTCTCTCTCTCTCTCTTTCTCTGACAAGTAAATAAAATCTTTAAAAACTTTTTTCATTTCATACTTATCAGTCATTTTTGAATACATCTCTGAAACAATTGTGACAAATAGGAATGTCCAGGGACCCAAGTCATATCCAGGTAACTTTAGTCATTTTGTCATTCCACTCATAGCCTTTATCCGTAGCAGACATTTGATCACGGATTCGTATCCTGTCCTGCATTTTTATTTGTGTGTGTGTCTTACATAACGATTCCAAGGGTTATAAATACAAATTCCTACTGGAGCAAAGCAAGTATAGCCAGTGGGGGCTCTGATGAATTGGAAGCTATTATTTCTCAATAAAAGGACGTAGCCACTATTCAGGTCCAGCTGGTTGTTGGCATGAGGGAACACGGGATCTGCGTTTCTGAATCATCTGATATTTTTCAAGAGGAGTCTGTACTCTCCATTTTCAAGTGAAACATCTCAATCTCTACATTCTGACAACATCCAAATTTAGCTTTCTTGTTATGTATTTACTTATTAGTGTAAGACACTATCTACCAAACCAATTCCATCTACCATCTCGCTATGTTGGGTCTCTGTGCCTTTCCCCTCATGAAGAGGGTGCATTTCAGGAAAGATAGAAGGACGAAGTATTTTTCTGCAAAGCTTACAGCACTTTTCACAGGATGGAGCTCATGGCAAGCAGTCAATAAAAAAGAGAAGTAAAGTAAGGCTTGCTGACAAATGTTAGACACACACAAATGCTGTAACAGCAATTGTACAGAGCATTGCGTCAATGTGGGTTTGGTTTTTTTGTTGTTGGTGGTGGTGGTGGTGTTTTTAGAATTTTTTATTTATTTATTTGAGAGAGAGAGAGAGAGCAAGCACCAGAAGGAGGAGGGGCCAAGGGAGAGGGAGAAGCAGGCTCCCCACTGAGCAGGGACCTTGAACTTGATCCCAGAACTCTGGGATCATGACCTGAGCCAAAGGCAAACGCTTAACCAATTGAGCCATCCAGGCGCCCCTGGATTTGTCTTTAAAGATGTCAAGTGACCTCACCAAAACTTTCTTTCAAACAAAGCTGGTGATTCTGGAGAAGTTCCCTCTCCAAGCTGATGAACTCATTTAAATCAGAGTCACTCTAACAGGGCCCACAATGCAGGGTCCCGCTGTCTGTAGGCTGCAGCAGGACCGTAGGCTCTGAATCAAAACACCCTCCAAAAGCCGCTCATGGCACCCACCCCAAATTTCTCCCAGCCTTCTCTTATTTTCTACAGAGCCCCTAATCTGTACATTGTACATACCAATGAGATTTACATATGATTTTAGCAAATTTCTAAAGCTATTCTGCTACTGAGTTTTATGTGTCAAAAGCAGGTTTCCCCAGCCAAGCACAGATAAGGAAGCCCGGCATGGCCTTGGTTTCTGAGTCTATATCTGGAAAGGCCTCGGTGATGATTTGTTTAGGTGGCAAAGGTTTTAAATGTCCATTGATCAAGCAGTATTGGAGAATCGCTTGAAAGGAAATGGCACATAAAATCAATATTTAATTGATTAATTTCCTTTATGCATCAGTGACTGGCAGGTCGAGAGACAGACATAAACGGAAGCCTAATGCCAAACTTCACGCCAGCTGGCTGCTCCACGTCCACCTCCAGGCTGAGGATTAAAGTCAGCTCAACTCCTGAGAGTGTTTGAGGGCGGCTGGGAAAGATCTTTGGTGGAAGGAAAGTCACAGACGTCCTCCTCCCTGTTCCAGTCCTCTGCTCATTGATCCTTTCAAGAGAGTCAGTGGGGATGCTTCGGCTTCCGCACCCTGCAGGTCACGTGGTGCTCTGCAGGCTCCACCCACTGGGGAGAGGGGCGGGGCTGAGGGCAACACCAATAGTACTCAGGGGGAAAATGTTAATTAAGAAGTGCATGGGTGGGGCGCTTGGGTGGCTCAGTGGGTTAAGCCTCTGCCTCCGGCTCAGGTCATGATCTCAGGGTCCGATCGAGTCCCTCATCCGGCTCTCTGTTCAGCAGCGGGCCTGCTTCCCCCTCTCTGTCTACTTGTGATCTCTCTCTCTGGGTCTAATAAATAAAATCTTAAAAAAAAAAAAAAAGTGCATGGGTGAGGAGGGAGAAAAGAAAGTCAGACGTCCCAAGGTCAGGGTGAAGGGGCTCATTCTTAGGAAATGACAGGAGCAGTAAGTAGTATGATCACGTCTCCTGGCTTATTTACTCTTTTTTTGCTTATTACGTATATTCTGTGCACTTCATTTGCTATTTTATTTTATTTTATTATTTTATTTCATTTGATTATCAACACAGTATGAGAATGACTATATATATATTTATGGATGAGAAGTTACCTCAAAGGTGACGAATGATGACGACAGAGTTGCTGAGTTGGAAGGGTCTTTGGATGTCATTAATCTTATCCCATTTTACACACATGGAACCTGAAGCCCAGAGAGAATAAGTTACCTGCCCAAATCCAGTGGGTGAGTATTAGCAGAGACCAGATTAGGACCCAGACTTTCAGAGCTTGCCTCATTTGCCCTGGTGCCAACATTACTCAGGACCATGCTCTAGAAGTTAGTCTTTCTGTTGTCTCAACGATAAAGGTTTAGAGGTAACAGGGGCCGACAAGGTCCAAGGAAGGTTCATCCGGAGGTCTTCAAAGTCTTACAAAACAAAAGTAAATCACAAAAGAAAACGCAATGTAAATCAACCCAATGCCTTAAATATGAACTTTTAAGAACTCCCTGCTTGTTCAATTTCATCCCTCTAATACGGACGAAATTTTGCTAAGTAGGGATACCCAACAGACCAATATTAATGAATAGACCAGGATTACTTATAATTGACCTATTCATTGTTCCTATGCAGATGGTTCTACTAAGTATGTGAAAACAATTTGTTCTCTTAAATAGGTTATATATTCCCTACCCTCGATCTTGTTTACACTATTAATTTGCTTAGCAAACCCTTTTTTCCATATCTAGTACAAAGGTAAACTTCAGCTCAGCTAGAGGGTCTGAATTATTCATACATTTTAAATTAGCAGGGTCCAGATTAATGAGGTTTTACTCTACTTTTTATCCTCAACTACCTTCCCTTGGGGCATAGAGTCATTGCTATCCTCTCTTTCCTTCCCTATTATCATAAGCTATATCCCCCAAGTGATACTCCTTTAAAGGGGCACCTGGTTACAGTCTCTCTAGAGTGGCTCCAAAGGCACAATGCAAGAAAGACAAGTACAAGCAGTCATGTGTTGCAAATTTCCTATTGCCCCATCCTTGGTGCAAATTCTTTGTGGTAAGTAGCTACTGGAAACTAGCACTTGGCTTAACGCCACTTTCTCCCACATAGAATATTTTTTAAAAGGACTTGGGCACCATGAGGCCATTAGCCGGGAGGACAGAAGCAGAGAAAGCCTTGTGGGATTTCTCCAATGGACCCCCTGGTGATCATGTACTTAGCAAGAATTAGAACTCCACCTCCACCAGACAGTATGAGAGGGCTGGCTGGTTGATGACCTGATGACCATACCCTGCTTTCTGGTGTTAGATGGGTATATGCATTTTAAACATTCATCTCCATGCACAATTCATGAACAAAAAACACCCTCCTCGCCCCCCCCCCCCAAAAAAATTACTGCAGGAAAGGAGCTCACTCTCACTCTCTCTCTCTCTCTCTTTCGGCTCTGCCAATGTCATCTTTATGATGTGAAAATAACTATTTTGAGATTGGTGCAATCTGTGAAAACTAAAAGCAAAGAAATTATGTGTGTTTATCCAAGGTAAGTAGGCAAGCACCGGGAACATAAGAACACGGACACTGTTGAGGGTTAGCCGAAAGCCAGTTGCAGTATGCACGCTCATTTCCTCTTTTACTGTTTAATTCCCCCATGATGCCATCTGATCAGTTCGCGAATGTCCCCTGTGTCTTTGCCTTAACAATCGAGCCTGGTAGGCCATTCCACACATTTGTGATTCTCCGCATGAAAAAAATGCTTCCTGACATCTGTTCTGAATTTGTTTCTCTTTAATTTCCATTTATGCTTCCCTTATCCTAACATCTGTGTCATTCTGAAAACAGTAACTCAGACTGACGTTATCTGTGCCATTTACAATTTTATATTCCCCAGCTAGAAGTTCCTCTTAACCATGTAGTGGATGTGGAATTCTGGTTGATGTTCAATCCAGCGAGTGGGGCTCAGCTGTGATTTCAGATGGCTCAGGAGATGTGTCAGCCCCCAATCCTTTCTCGATAGCTGTTTTTAAAGAGAAGCTGGGGGTGGGGGGGGGTCAGACCTGGATAAACACAGTCTTTCAGCTGGAAACCTTTCTGCTGAGGCTTCTCCCCTGGCCCTTCAGTGCAGAGGTGGACTTTACTCTTAGTTTCCTAAGGCTTACCTGCTCTCTCTTCTAAGTCACTTTCCAACATGATCCAGACAGAGCCTAGGGTGTTGCACACACCCAAGAAATGTTTGTTGGATGAATGCATGAACCAAAGAAGATAGGTAGGTGGGAAGGAAGAACGGAAAGGAGGTCGACTGTGTCTTAGAAAACAAAAGGGGGCAAGATCTAAAACTCAAAGCCAATTCCAAAATAATCATGTCCTTCTGAAATACATCTGCTTCTCAGAGCTGTTATTTGGATGGTCAAAATTCCACCACCACCACCGCCACCCTGCAGTCCCCACTGCTCAGGTAAATCTCTCTCCAGTGGGCTTGACACGTCCATTCTGTGCCCTAATCATTTACATAAATTCATGGCTGCAGAAGGCTGTTTTCTGGATACTGCCACCGTATTTCAGCTCACAATTCCCACATAGGCTCTCCCCAATGTCATCTCTTTCCCTAAGCTCGAAGCATGCACCTGAAACATGTCCTGAGATCCAAGTGCTCCCCCAAAGAGTTAAACATTCTTTAGTTTTCAAAAAATAATACAGTCATTCAAGAAATTTTTATCTGTTGCCCGACTCCCATGTACCAGGCGCTGTGCTACATGCTCAGAATACAATGGGGAAAACCAGACATGATCCCCAGCCTGATGGAACTTAGAGCCCAAGGAGAGAGGCACCAAAAAAAAAAAAAAAAAAAAAAGGGCACAGATAAGCAAGAAAATCAAATTAACCTCCAACTGTGCTTGTGTCCAACGTTATGGAGGAGAGGGAGGCATGAGAGAGAATAAGGGAACAGCTGTTTTTAGACTAAGTGATGGAGGAGTGTCACAAAATGTAATATCACAATACACATGGCCCCAAAGTAGCCAAAGTCATCATGAGCAATGAGTTGGCCAAATGGAGAAGTTCATAGGAGCTGCATGTCACTGGGAGAGGGACAGGAGCCAAGAGAGGATGGCGTCCTCTAGCATGGCTACAGATGAATACACCTGGAGCTGTGTTCATGGACGTGGAGAAGCAAAGTCTTCGCTTGTTTTCAAATATGGAACAAATGGCAAAATGCTGCCATTAGAACTCAAGGAAAGGAGAGCTCGGTGAAAGCTGGAAACATCAGGGAAGGCTTTGAGAAAGAGAAGAGACTTGGGCTGGGCCAGACAGTTATCCTACGTCTGTTCTGGTCCAGGACACCACCATCTCTTGCTTCAGTGACAGCTCCAGCCTGTACTGCTTCCCCTGGTGAAGCCAGAAGGACGTTCCTCACACGTCAATGTGACCCTGTCCCCTCAAACCCTTCCATGACCCCCACTGTCTTCAAGATAAAAGCTGACATTTTTCATAGGGTTCCTAGGGACCCTCATCATCTGGCCCCTGCACTTACCTAGTCACATCTCTTGGAAGCTTCTACAACCCACTCTGCCACCTCAATTTACATTCTACTTTTACCAACTTCTTTCAACCCCATGAGTATGTGATGCCCATTTGTTCCTTCCACCTGGCTCTCTTCTTAGTTCTCCACTCACGACCTGCTGCTTGCCCTTCAGAGGCAAGTGATGAAACTGCCACTCTGGGAGGCCTTCTCTGAGCCTCCCCCATGTCTGAGTTGGGGGGCCCCTGGTCTGTGCTGTCACAGCCACAGTCCATAGTGGGATAGCATGACCCTATCTCACTATTATAACTTCTTGTTTAATTGGCTCCCCCGGCCACATCATAAGTTCTGTGAAGGCAGGGCCAGTATCAGGTTTGTTCCCCACTGGTTCTCAAGAACCAGCACAGTTCTTTCTAGAAACAAATAATGTGTGAGCCCTGGTGAAACTGTTGAAACCACATTGCTGAATTAAAAGAAGCTTTGGCCAACAGCACATCTAGAGCTTCCCTGGAAAGAAGATGATATTGACATCATTGACCAATTCCAAGCTTCCTCATTGAAATCAACCCCACTTAGAGATGAATCAGCCTCCCCAACATAAATCTGGCTCAAACTAGAGAGCCCCGATGCTAGGGAGCCCAGAGTTCTGCCTATTAGTGTCCAAGAAGAAATTACTGGGAGGCAGGGGGATAGAGCAAGAAGGAAGAGGTGTTTCAGCCCCTCCCCAAATGACACTGGCCTTGACATCAGAAAGTCCAAGAAAAGCACAGCTGCCTTTCTCCCCCTCCCCCCAAGTTATGATGAACTCCTTGTGTCAGGATTCCATTTCCCCCTTTTGGAATTATTTATGTGTCACTGGGCTTAAATAAAGAATCCACTCTTTGGAGGAAAACATTTCATGTCCCCCCCCCCAATTTTTTTAAACATTTGATATACTGATCCTGTTTTTAACTAAGCTCCAGTCTGTGAGTAATTGGTAAGTTTTCTTTCCTGGTTATATCATACTAAAGCTTATTCAGATGTGATAACGTTTTTGCTGCTGTATCTTGGCAACATGATTTATTCTGCAAATGCTCAGTGTTACCGTCTCACAAAGCTGTACCATCTGGGTTGAATTAATAGGCTACCCAGAGAAATAAATGAGAATGGTCTCCCATAATTAACATGTAGGTAAAGTATATTTAACAGATTATTATAATTAATATGTCAGTTACTGATTTCATGCTAAATAGAATTGTGAACACAAGATATTAAGATTAGTTACCCTCTCTGTGCGTGCCTCTGAAAAAAAAAAGGCAATGGGGAAAGAAACAAGGGCAGGGAGTTCAGTATCAATAACATTGACCTTAACATTAAGAGCATCAGATACCCAAACTCTAAGCAAACAGTGACAATGTCAGGCATTATAAGCTGGGAGCAGCAAATTACTGGTTTCATAAATTCAGAGTTTATACCAGAGATGTCCAGAATATCCCAGATGTGACCTGCAAAAAGCACAAGAATGTGCTTAATTTATACACAGCTGAAGGCGGCTATCTAAAGGAAGGGGGGTGGGGCGTGGGGGAGGGAAGACAAAGAAAGAAACCAGATTTGCGCCTAATGCCAGTCTGCATTCCCTGCTGCTCAGTACTGTATGCAGAATGCCAGTTTGAGAGAGAAAAACCCACAAAGGAGGCCTCGAGGCGATGGGAACTCAGGGAATAGAGGCATCTGTGCTGCGTGCTCACGGGGAGTGGATCGAGTTTGAGTCGACAGGCACGGATGGCGATGGACGGATGGACAGGTCGCTGGGAACAGGGCCCCGGGGGCTGGGGAGAAGAGCAGGGGTGACTCACTCTCTAATGTGCCTTTCATGACAAATTCCTCTATCAAGATTATTAAGTTCCATTTCTTTCAGAGCTTCTGGGGAAAGGAGAGATTCATCTTGGCGGAGATTCTCACGGGGATGCTAAATTGAACTGTGAAGTCACCCAACCGCAGAAGCTACTCTTCCTACAGGTTCAACCGGGTTTCCCCATCACAGGTGTGTCCCTGCCGCACACCGCAGTGAGGCAACAAGAAACTGGTCTCAGTGTGTGTTTGTGTACGCGTCTGTGTGTGCAACTGAAGCAAGAATGTGAATTTATTCCCTTCTGCCTGGCTTTTCCTCATCATTGGGCAGAGGTGATTTTTCCCAACAGTCCCGCTCTCCCTTACTCCTCCCTAGTACTCAGGGATTGGAAACTCATTGGGAATTGTCTTACTTTCTCGTGGATCTTGAGATTCCTGGCTTGGATTGAATTACAATTCTGATTTCAACTGGCATGTCCAAGTTGCGCCTTCCTTGGCCTCCAAGGAGAGACGACATTTTTAGGGAAGTTTCTGCAGGGGGTATGGCCACGACTCCCGACGCCCCTGGCAGGGAACCATGCAGAGGGCCCCACTCACAGAGCGTCTGCTTCCAGAGCTCCCTAATTGATGAACAAATGGATTCATGAATCCTCCAAGCTGAGCCTTCCTTAGGGAGTCGCTGAAGATGGAGTTCAGCACGTTTCCAAAATAACCAGCCATCAGAGAAATGACAGATAGAGCTAAACGAATACACCTCCCAAGAATGTGTCTGTGGAGGCCTTAGGAGCAGAATGCAAAGAAGTTTCCCCATTGCCCTTTTCCCCAACAGGGCAAAGGAAGGAGCAAACATTGTCATGACGGGAGGGGGACAGGGAAGGACAGGCAGAAAGAGGAACCATCAGGTTAGTTTAAGGGAAAACAGGTTAGAAAAATACAAATCCAAACCACATTGAGATATCGCTTCATGCCTGTCAGAATGGCCATTATCAGAAAGACAAGATAACAAGTGCTTGGATGTGAGAAGCAGAAACGGGATCTCTGGGGCACTGTTGGAGGGATTGTAAACCCGCACCGTCACTCCGGAAAACAGTATGGCCCTTCCTCAGAAAGTTGCAAAGAAAGCTATCCTATAACCTATCAATTCCATTTCTGAGAATATACTCAAAGGAAATGACTACACTAACTCTAAAAAGATATCTGCGCCCCATGTTCATAGCAGCGTGATTTACGAGAGCCAAAACATGGAAATAACCTAAGTGTCCGTTAACAATGAGTGGATAAAGAAGTTGTTCTATATATCTATAATGGAATATTATTCAGCCATAAAGAAACCCCCAAAGAAACCCTACCACTTGTGACAACATGGATGGACCTTGAAGGTGTTACGCTAACTGAAAGAAGTCAGACAGAGAAAGTCAAATACTGTATGATCTCACTTATATGTGAAATCTTAAGCAAACAAACTAAAACTTCATAGAAAAAGAGATCGAACTTGTGGGGACCAGAGGCTGAGAGGTAATTGGAGGAAGGGGTTAAAAGGTACAAACTTCCGTAAGATAAAGTACTAAGGGATATAGTGATCAACACGACGACTATAGCTACCACTGCTGATTCATATGTAGGAAGCTGCTGAAAGCATAAATCCTAAGAGTTCTCATCACAAGAAAAAAATCATTTTATTTATCCTTTTTCCTTTCTTTTCTTTGCATTGTATCTATATGAGAAGACGGACAACTGCTGAACCCACTGTAATCATTTCATAATATATGCAAATCAAACCATGATGCTGTACGCCTTTAACTTACATGTGATGTTTGCAATTATTTCTCAAGACAACTGGGGGATAGAACAGGGATCTGTTCAAATGATCCAGGAAATGTTCAGAGCACCCAAGAACAGGAAGTGCTCTTGATCTCAAGGAGAGAATTCTAACATAAAAGGAGAGACTCTTAACTGTAAGGAACTGTGGGCTGCTGGAAGAGGAGGTGGGCGGGTCACTGGGTGATGGGCATTCAGGAGGGCATGTGACGGAATGAGCACTAGATGTTGCATGCAACTGATGATCACTAAACTCTTCCCCTGAAACTAACAATACAGTATACATTAATTAAATTGAATTGAAATTTTTTAAAGATTTTATTTATTTATGTAACAGACAGAGATCACAAGTAGGCAGAGAGGCAGGCAGAGAGAGAGGGGAAGGGAAACAGGCTCCCCACTGAGCAGAAAGCCCAATGCAGGGCTCCATCCCAGGACCCTGGGGTCATGACCTGAGCCAAAGGCAAAGGCTTTAACCCACTGAGCCACCCAGGCGCCCCTGAATTTTTTTTTTTTTAAAGGAGTTCACCTCTCCAGCTCTCCCTCTAGGACTACATTGTGCCTTTCTTTGCTTTTTTCCTTCTCCGTCCTTCCTTCTCTCTTTCTTTGCAGAGTCACCTCTGTTCCATTTGCGCATGGGCTATGACAGACTTCCACCTTTTAAATTCACCCCAAATAACACCCACCCCCCAAGAAAGGCTGACTTAGGTTCAATGCTATAATTGTAACTCCCCAGGAGAGAATCTGATTGCTGAGCTCGAATCAGGGCTCAATCCTAGTCCATCAAAGGTGCCGGTGCCCAGAGTAAAGTGGCCCAAGTGGTTCCCTTAGCAGGGGTGGAGGAAACAAACCTATGTGAGGGAGGGAGGGGGGATAAAGGCTAAGTGGTTAACGCCGTTTGATTTAATTTTTTATCTTATCAATACCCTGTTGACTTAACATTGCAGAGTGGAACGTCCTTTGTTGGTTTCAAGGGGAGTTCATCTTCACTCCACCATGGGTTGATTCGTTCTGGTTTCCAAAACACCTTCTCAAACCCAAGTTTTGTTCTCCGTGTTTCTGAGACAAAAATCCAAAATTGCAAGGAGAAGAGTTGTATACCTCTCTATTGTTAGAGCTGCCATGAGTAGGGGGCCATCTGCGTTTTTGGTGACTTATTATATCCCTGACTCCTGTCTCGGTGCTTGGCTCACAGTAGATACTGAAAAAAAAAAAAAAATCTCTGTTAAAAGAAAGGAAACAATTAATGAGGTTTTGCCAGAAGTTGTAAGCCTTCAGCATCCGTGTCTTGAGGAGCCAGTCTTAGGAATCTCTCTTTCGCTCTTAGCAAACAGTGGCAGCAAGATGGTTCAGATTTTGGCCATGGGCATCACTGAGGCTACCACCAGTCACTGTCTGGCTAGGCAGCTGCTCCCAGCCTCCAGCCGGGTCTGTAGGTGGGCAGCATGTGTTCGGAGGTGAGGTGTGCACAGGCTAGGAAGCTGGCCCCCAATTTGCCACAAGACACATAAGCCTGGGAAGTTCAAGGGGAAGACAGGACTCAGACGAGCTCTTGAATGTAAAAGGGGATCCAGAGGGTGTAGGACAACCAGGGCAACCGAGAGGCACACCATCCCATGCCCAGATGATCCTAAGCGCAGGAAAAGGAGCTAAACCCAGCCAGCTCTAGGATATTTCACCGGAATCTCTTTAATAATGCCCAAAATGGTGTCACGTGCCTTTACTTTCAATTACAGAATCAGGTTTGACCCTGCCATTCTACTTCTAAGGACCTGTTGCAGAGAAATAGCCAGTGTTGTGAGCAAAGCTACATTGACAAGGGTATTCACTGCAGCACAGTTTAAGATAATAATTTTTTTTAATTGGGTGGGGAGGGGTAAAGTAGGTGAAAGGGATTAAGGGGTACAAACTTCCAGTTATAAAACACATAAGTCATGAAAAGTATAGCATAGGGAATATAGTCAATAATATTGTTTAAAAAAAAAAAAAGGAAGCAACTGAAATGTCCATTAGTCAAGGAATGATGGAGCAAATATATATGTCCGTATCTGTAGATTAAATGTAGCTGCTCATCTGCAACACTCCAGGAGATAGATCTACAGACCTCTGACCTGGAAAGGTGCTGAGATAAATGATTCTATTTTTGTTTAAAAATAAACTCTACACATGTGTTTCAGGAAGACTAGAAGTCCACAGAAAAGAGCCAAGAAAACGCACACCCAGCTTGAAAACTGGCCCCCTCTGGGGACTGAGAGGGTGAGAGCCAGTGCTATAGAATGCTGTCCATTTCTGGCTTGAGAGTTTAAAGCATGTTTTGCTTTTGCGATTTTCCAAAATATTCGTAATAAGGAAACTGGGAAAAAATATGTAAATGTACCAACCACACTCCCCACATAAAGAAGCAACTTTGGACACTAAGTGACTTTTAAGTCATTTGTCGCATGTGAGATGGGAATCGATGTCCTCCTGTGTCACCTCCATGAAACAATGTGTTTCAACTGTGTCATGATGCATTTAAGTTAAATGTAAAGATTCAAACCATTATAGAGTGGTATGCATTGTGACCCATTAGTAGAGTAATTTATAAAGTCAGCGAGGTGATTTAGAATGTGGCCTCTTGTGTCTTCTGGACTGAGGTTTGGCTTTTGCTCCTTTAAAGCTTTGTGACCTTGAGCACAGAACCCAACTTCTTGTATTTCTGATTACTCACTTGTAAAATTAGGATAGTAATAGCATCGACCCTACACGTTGTTGGAAAATATAAATACTGTATGTTAAGTACAGTGCCTGAGGCAAGTCCTTAAATGTCTTAGCCAGTAAATATGTATCACTCACAAGAGATCTTATAAAATAGAAAAGATAAATCATTTGCCTTGGTTCATCAGGTGTGATCCAGAATCCCTGGTGGGCCTATAACTTGGTTTCTGTGAATCTCTGAGCCCCCCAAAATTACACAGAGAACTCTATGGGAAAGAGCATCTTACTAGGGAGGTAATAATCTTATCACATCCTTAAAAGTATCCCTACTGGCTAAGGATCCCTGGCTGATGTCTACTTCTTCCAAACAATCTCCCACCAACACAGCTTAGTCCCGGATAGCAGTCCTCAGCACCAGCCTACACCCGCAGCTCCTCAGAACCACCCCTCATCCCTGCTGGGGGGGGGGGGGGGGATCTTATGGCCACCCTCTTTCATTGGAGCTGAGTCTGTCCCAGGCTGTCAAACCAGCCCATCTCACTAGGTTAGAATAATCTAGTCTAGCAACAGTTCGATAAATCCATAAATACATTTTATCACTGAATTGGCCAGTTGGGCTTAATTAATCAGCTGGACTACTGAATTAATCAGAACTATTTCAGTTTCAAGCGATGGAAATCCAACTCACACTCGATGAAAAAGAATGGAACTTCTTCACCCAGACAAGTCCGGGAGTGCCTCTGATGTGAAGCAAGAATGTATCCAGGTGCTCAAACAGTATCACCGGGAATCGTTCTCCATCTCTTATCTCTACTTTCTTCTGGGTTGGCTTCAATCTCGGGTGATCCGCTGGCAATGATGAAACCCAGCAGCTCAGAGCCAGTAACCCCAGCAAAAAAAAAAAAAAAAAAAAAAAAGAGCTCGTCGTTCTCAACAGTTCCAAACACGCTTCCAGACCCTCACGCATTGGCACACCTGGTCATTGGTCCACCCCGGAACCAACTGTCGCGGCCAAGGAGATGGACAGCTCTGATTGGTTAGTCCTGGCCCCTCCTCTGGAGCTGGGCGATGGAATCACCCCCACGGAACCGCTTGGAGTAAGAGTGGGGGAAGGATGGTTTCCAGAGTAAATGGGCGTGTTGTTACCAAAAGAAAGAGAGATGGGTTTTAGATGGACCACTGTTTGCTAACCTGTTATCAGCCATCTCAAAAACACAGCCACTGTGTTGGTGTAGCCGAGTCTTTTCTGAGGGAGACAGCCTAGCCCAGTCCTGATTCAGCAGCACCAAGCCATTGGTGTGGGCGAAAAGACGTCCCAGCCCAGGGATGGCCGCTGTCTTCTCCAACAGATAAGCCACGCAGACCGGCTTCTGCTACTTACCTCCACTCAGTGTCTCTCCACTGAGGTTCTCAAGCTCCTATTAGCCTGTCAGAAGGAAAGGATTAACATGTATTTTGATTTCTGTTGAAAACACGTTGTTTCAGAAATAAAGTTGGCATGGCAGGCATCTTGGTTGATTTAATCTCTGACACAGAAGCTTATTTATAGCATCACAGCCTTCTGAATGTTTAAAAACTCGAGCATTATAAGCCTGCTGTGCTTTTCCTGTGAAGTGTGGAACAGCACTGAATGAATAATGCCACCTGAGCCAGACGCCCGGGCGCGCTCCAGAATCAAACACAGCTTTCATCGGCTCCTGGTGTGCGCGCACTCCCTTCTGCTGACGCTGGGTCCATCCTGGGGGATGTTCCCGGGGGCCCCAGCCCGCCACCTGGGAATGGAAGTCCTGAAGGGACCGGGCTGGTCCCTGGACTCCCTTTTCCAGCTGGCTTCCCACCCTCCTCTTCCGAATCCTCTCCGGGATGGCTGGGCACGTCCCTGGATTGGATGAGCTTCTCTGTGCTGCCTCTCCCTTCAAGAAAACCCCTTCCTCCTGGCCGTCCAATTCCATCGGTTCCAGCGTATCAAGAATATATTGTTTGAGAAAATGGTATTAAAGCACCTGAAGCCACTCTCCTCATTTTCCAGGTCAAAGGGAATCTCACCCAATACCTTCGCCACCCCCACAACTAAATCTCACTGAAAGTACATATTGGTGGTAGACCTGGGTTAATTTAACCCAGTCTTCCTGTCACAGGAAAAGCTGATTATACTCATTTTAAAAGGTACGTTGTTTGGTGTGTATTTAAAACTGCCTGGCAATGACACCCTTTGGCCAGAGGATCCCCAATGGCTATGACAAGCATAAACCTTTTATATTAGTTTATAGGCAAACACCAATAGCCGCGACGCTCTGACCTGTGAAGGCTGTATTTTAGTGATCAAGGATCAGAAGGGTTTTTTCTGTTTGTTTTGGTGTTGGGATCTCAATTGTCAGAGGTTATGGTTTTGACCTTAAGACAAAAAAACAGACTGCATACGTTTTAGATCAAGCTCACACCCCCTCTTTGTGGAATCTGGATATAAAAATAGGTATTGCATGCCAGGACTTTTCCATAAGACATAGAATACAAAACAGCTAGAAAATCTCCATTCTTAATCACAGGTTGATTACAGGAATTTCTCATCAGGGGAGGAAAGTTCTTACAGCCACCAAGGCCAAGAACCTCCTGGAAGAAGCACATGACTGCCCTGGCGAATTACTAACACCGAGTATTATCACTACAGTGGCCACGCTTCTGAGCCAAAATTCAGGCACGTGCACTGAAAAGCATAAACGTTCTTATGGGGTAAATACTGAAAAGAGGACCATCACAGAAAATGCTGAGAAGACACAGAACAGCATCTACAAGAGCATCAGTTATGTGACCATGAGCAAGTCCCTCTTCCCCCAACAAACGTCCATTTCCACATCTGTAATGTAGAGTCTGTAATGGCAGTAATCCTCTTACTTTCTTCCTGAGGTTGTCATGAGATACTGAATAGTAAATAAGGTTTCTCTGTGTCATGGAAAACCCTAAGATTTAAGACAATAAGGGGCACCTGGGTGGCTTGGTCAGCCAAGTGGCCGACTCTTGATTTCAGCTCTGGTCATGATCTCAGGCTCCTGAGATCAAGCCCTGCTGTGGGCTTGTTGCTCAGCGGGGAGTCGGCTCCAGGATTCTCTCTCTCCCTCTCCCCATGCCCCTGACCCGCACTTGTACTCGATCTCATTTTCTCTCTCTCTCAAATAAACACATCTTTAAGAAAAAATTAAGATTATAAAATAGATGTTGAATCACCTCTGTGGAACATGCTTAAGAAATTGTAAAACTGATTTTTTAAAAACTCTTGGCTCATCAACAACCTTGAAGAAAGGCAAGAAGTGTGATTGAGAAGGCCAGTACTGAGGTTCTAGAAAAATCTCTAGTGTGCACTAAGGGTATTGACCATCAAAAGCCATGGTACGAAAGAGCAACCCATAGAAAGACAAGCAATGGGTAGTTTTGGAGGGTGTCACCAGCATGGCTGCCATTGGGTCATCTCTGGATGAAGAAAATGGCTGGTACACAGGGGTGCCCAAGAGAGCAAGCTCCTGGATCTCACAGGATTCCTCCTAGATAGCTGTTTAGGAGGGCTATGATGGGGCTAGATATCCCATAGGGCACATCCAATTAGAGCTAAAGCAATGTGGTTGTTTGGAATCTTTTTCTTCCATCCTAGTGTGGCCCAAGGAATGCAGATTCCAATGGTCGTGCAAATGCTCGACTTATAGAAAATGCTCTGTGATGAAAGGGAGCAGCTCACTGAGGTAACTAGCTGGCAACATCTGTGTAGGCAGGGGCGGTGACCCACAACAGGACCCAAAGCATGGAAGGGGAAGAACGGGGATGAAGCCCCTCGAAGGAATCAATATCACCTGGAGGCAGCAAGTCTCTTTCAGAGGCAATAATGATGGCCAGAGATGGAACCTGGAGAAAAATGTGGCTATTAGCAGTTGCCAGAGTTTTCCATGAGAACACCAAAAAGAATGGAGAAACCCATAAGACTTAAGCTTATTAAGAGTTTAGCCTCTTTAACAGACCCTCTCAGTGCAAATATAAGCAGAAAGAAATTTCTCCAAAGGAAGAAAAACCTACATGCAGACTCCTCCAAAGCAAGAGAGAACTTGGGTGGATGAAGCAAGTCAACCAAGAATGGAAGAGGACAAGAAGAGGGGGTGAAGACAATTAAGAGGCTGATTCCTAAGGATGGGAGAATGATAATCACAAGAACCCAGGCTCTTCCAATGATAGCGTCGCCTCAAGAAGCCCATGGACCTTCATGGCGACCACGTTGCTGAGGAACTTAGAAGGTGTCTCTCTCAGCCACTCAATATTGGAAGCTCTAGATCCAAAAGGAAGTTCAGCCAGGGGTTTAAAAGAACATGTGCAGGCATGAACGCTCCCAACCCTACCTGTGTGCAGGTGGCTAGGGATGGGGGTGCATGGGAGCTGCTGATGCTGTGCTTTACAGAAGAGAACCCCACCATTGGTTCTTTTAAACCCCTGACTTGTGATGCTTGTTAAACAGAATATCAGGACTGGAGAGGCTGATCTCACCACCTCCAATTCGAAACCAGAAACAAAAATGTGCTTGGTATTTCCTTTCCTTGCTAATGCATCAGTGCAGACACTTTTTTTTTGTTTTGTTTATATATATATATTTTTTTAATTTTTAAATTTTTTAATCAACATAAATGTATTTTTATCTGCAGGGGTACAGGTCTGTGAATTGCCAGGTTTACACATTTCACAGAACTCATCATAGCACACACCCTCCCCAATGTCCATATCCCCACCACCCTCTCCCGTCCCCCCTCCCCCCAGCAACCCTCAGTCTGTTTTTTGAGATTGAGTCTTTTATGGTTTGTCTCCCTCCCCATCCCATCTTCTTTCATTTTTTCTTTTCCTACCCCTCAAACCCCCCACATTGCATCCCCACTTCCTCATATCAGGGAGATCATATGATAGCTGTCTTTCTCTGATTGACTTATTTCGCTAAGCATGATACCCTCTAGTTCCATCCACGTCGTCACAAATGGCAAGATTTCATTTCTTTTGATGGCTGCATAGTATTCCATTGTATATATATACACCACGTCTTCTTTATCCATTCATCTGTTGATGGACATCTAGGTTCTTTCCATAGTTTGGCTATTGTGGACATTGCTGCTATAAACATTCGGGTGCACGTGTCCCTTCGGAGCACCACGTTTGTATCTTTAGGATATATACCCAGTAGTGCAATTGCTGGGTCATAGGGTAGCTCTATTTTCAGTTTTCTGAGGAACCTCCACACTGTTTTCCAGAGTGGTTGCACCAGCTTGCATTCCCACCAACAGTGTAGGAGGGTTCCCCTCTCTCCGCATCCTCGCCAGCATCTGTCATTTCTTGACTTGTTAATTTCAGCCATTCTGACTGGTGTGAGGTGGTATCTCATTGTGGTTTTGATTTGTATTTCCCTGATGCCGAGTGGTGTGGAGCATTTTTTCATGTGTCTGTTGGCCATCTGGATGTCTTCTTTGCAGAAATGTCTGTTCATGTCCTCTGCCCATTTCTTGATTGGATTATTTGTTCTTTGGGTGTTGAGTTTGCTAAGCTCTTTATAGATTTTGGATACTAGCCCTTTATCTGATATGTCGTTTGCAAATATCTTCTCCCATTCTGCCAGTTGTCTTTTGGTTTTGTTAACTGTTTCCTTTGCTGTGCAAAAGCTTTTGATCTTGATGAAATCCCAATAGTTCATTTTTGCCCTTGCTTCTGTTGCCTTTGGCGATGTCCCTAGGAAGAAGTTGCTGCAGTTGAGGTCAAAGAGGTTGCTGCCTGCGTTCTCCTCAAGGATTTTGATGGATTTCTTTCTCACATTGAGTTCCTTCATCCATTTTTAGTCTATTTTCGTGTGTGGTGTAAGGAAATAGTCCAATTTCATTTTTCTGCATGTGGCTGTCCAATTTTCCCAAGTGCAGACACTTTTAAAAGCACCCATCTCAGAGTTGGCCAAGGACCCTTTTCCTATTTGCGACTTCTACTAATAAAAATAAGTCTGACTGTCACTTATTCTAAGAAATGCAAATGGTATTATTAGACCAAGGAAGCCTGAAAATACAGTTCCGCAGCTCCAGCTCCTAAATCAGGGGTCAGGTAACCAAATCCAGCTGCCATCAGTTTTTGTAAATAAAGTTTTATTGAAACATTGCCATGCGTATTCATTTCCATATTGTCTGTAACAGGGCTAAACAATTCTAACAGAGACCATATAGCCCACAAAGCCTAAAATATATACTCTCTAACCCTTTACCAAAAAGCTTGCTGGCCTCTGACCTAAATCATGCATTTTAAGTACAGTCAGAAGATTTGTTCACTCTATAGTGAAAGACGTGATGCCGCAGAAAAATTACAAATTTGTGAGTCAGATAAAGCAACAAAAAAGACACGTGATCCCTCTTAAGTGCTCACCCTATGCCTGGCAGTAGCTAAGTGTCTAGTGAGCATAACCTCACTCAATCTTCATAACAAGCCTGTACGGTAGGATCATTCCCATTTCACAGATGCAGAAACTGAAGCTCAGAGAGGTCAAGTAACTGGATTAAGGCCACACAGCTGGAAAACGGGGAAGCCAGAACTTACGCCCAGATCTGAAGCACTTGCTACTAACCCTTCCACTTGCTGCCTCCAGGTCTCAAAGCTAGCTTTGTTCCTTCCCAGCCAAGCAGGGAGAGTAATCTGAGTCCTCACTCGGGCTCAGGGTAACTTCAGGAGCAAATGAGTACTAATGGATGTCATTGCCAACTCCAAAGCATCCCCTATTCTCATTTGCCCTTCCCTTTTTCCCACTTTTCCTTTCTTTCCAAAGAAAAATGGCAAGCCTGTCCCTCCCCTCCCCTCCCACAGCCAGAGCCCTTGGTGTTGTAAGCCGAGCAGGGGTGGATTAAAGCAATGGAACAGATAGGAAATCAATATGTAGATGGGTGACGTTTTTTTCCCCCCCAAGTTTGCACTTCAAAGTCACTTTGGCCAATTGTCAAAACGTCAAGTGTGCGTTTTCTCTCCTTTTTTCTCTCAGTCCCCTTCTCAGCTTCCTGCATTTCATGGTGTCTGCTGTTTTTGTTGGCCCTGGCTCCTAAGGAGGGAGAAATCTACCGGTTTCATTAGCTCTTTGAAAAACGAGGTGGGACGAAGTTGGCGAGGTGACAAGGTCACCAAGAGTCATTTATCATTTTCGATGAGGCATAATAAACTCCTTGAAGCTGGGCTCTAATTTAATTGTCTTCTACTTAATTGAGGAGAAGGAAGCCAGTTCCGAGGTACTGACTGAAGGTGTTTTTTATTGAAACATAGACCGTTCTTACTTGTCTCCTTTAGGCAACAGAAAAACCAGCTTCTGCTTAGGGGGACTCTCTCGTATTCAACACAATCTGTATTTCGTGCCTAGTGGAGTCTAGATTTTCCTCCCCAAACTGATTCATCCCCTTTCAGTAAACAGCACTGCCATCCACGCCACCAAAAATAAAGGAGTCATGGGGCGCCCGGGTGGCTCAGTGGGTTAAAGCCTCTGCCTTCGGCTCAGGTCATGATCCCAGGGTCCTGGGATCGAGGCCCATATGGGGCTCTCTGCTCAGCGGGGAGCCTGCTTTCTCCTCTCTCTCTGCCTGCCTCTCTGCCTACTTGTGATCTCTGTCTGTCAAATAAATAAAATCTTTTAAATAAATAAATAAATAAATAAATAAAGGAGTCAACCTGGATCTTCCACACCCTGTATCCTCATCAGAGAGCCCATCGGCAGATGACATCAGCTTCCCCAAAGCTGGCCATGTCTCACTGTCCCCGGTGAGGACTTCCCCGATTCATGCCACCAGCAACGCTCACCTGGGTACCTACCAAGCTTTCTCGATGTTTCCCTTGTTTCCACTTTTACCCTCCAACGTTCTCGGTTCACCCAGCCGCCCAAGTGTGGAAAATCTACATCAGATGATACCACTTGAATTAGTTATCTATTGCTGTGGAACAAATTACTCCAAAATTTAGCAGCTTAAGATAAAAAATAAACATTAATTATCTCACACAGTTTCTGAGGATCAGGAATTTGAGAACAGCTTAGCTAAGCCATTCTGATTCAGAGCCTCACATGAGGCTCCAGTCCGTATGGTGGGCTGGGCTGCTGTCATCCGAAGGCCGGACTGAAACTGGAGGTTTCACTGCGAAGGTGGCCCGTGCACAGGGCTGTTGGCTGGGGGCCTCAGTTTCTCGCCATGTGGACCTCTCCTAAAGCTGCCTGAATATCCTCATGGTATGGCAGCTGGCTTCCACAGAGTAAGTGAACCCAGAGAGAGGAAGGCAACTGCTTCAGTGTCTCTTATAGACTCACCCTAGAAATTACCTATGCCATTTCCACATAGCCTGTTGATTACAAGCCAGTCTTATTCAGTGTGGAAAGGAATAAATACCAGGGAGCAAGGATCCCTGGGGGTCACCTTGGACAGTAGTCATCAGATGACTTCCTTACTTAAAACCCTCCAATAACTTCCAACTGCAATTAGAATAAAATCCCAACTTGTTATTATGGTTTACCAAGCCCTGTGCAACCTAGCTTCCACTTACCTTCCTCTTCCCCACTGGGCGCCAGCTACTGTGGACTTCTTTCTGACTTCAAACATATTCCTGCCTCAGGGCCTTTGCATTTGCATCATGTTCTTATTCCAGATGTTCACATGACCAGTTCCCTGTCATTCAGGTCTAGAAGCAAATGTCACCTCCTGAGAAGCCTGTCCCACCTTTCCTGGAACTCTAACTAGAGTAACCTTCCCTATACCCATCCTCCTATTGAGGGAAGGAAACCTACTACATGTCAAATTTGGTTTAAAGCATATCCTGGCCTGATCATTTAATTGGAATGTACATTTCCAAGTAGAGCTCAGATGCTTGGGTGTCTTACCCTTCCCCCATGTCTCTCTGAGCCTCTCACCAGACTCTCCAATGAATTGATAGCCCCCCCCCCCCCACTCCTGGGAGCCAAGTAGATAGCTATAAGCAGATTCCTTCCCCCAATCCACACGAATCTAATCCTTTCGAACTCTTTGCATGTATATGTGCGTACACCTGTGCTCTTACAATGCACACAGGTACATCAGAGGTGATGCAAAGCACTTCATAACTTCAGGAACTGTGTCTCACATAATTCTAGCAATAGACATGTTTAAATCTTATCTCTGCTTCACGAATGAAGAAACTGAGGCTCGCCTGAGACTCTACATCGGTTAAATGGCAGGAGCCAGAATTCAAATCCTGCTTTGACCACAAAGTCTCTAGTCTTGACATTTCATTATATTACCTCTCTCAAGGTTTACAAAGGCACTGTGTGTAGTCATGGTACTCTACCACATTTCTCTAATCAATTTTATATTACTACTGCCCCTGACTCACAATAGCATTGACTTACGATTTTTTTTTTTTTACTTTATGATTTTTCAACTTCATGTCAGCATGCAAGTGACAGGCATTCAGTGGAAAGTGTACTTTGAATTTTGATGTTTTGATATTTTGATATTTTCCTGGTACCACCCTCTCCTGAGATGCCAGGCAGCTGCAGCAAGCCTCGGCTCTCAGTCAGCCACGGGATCACAAGGGTTAACCACTGATAAACTTGCAACCATTCCACACCCAGACAACCACCCTGTCTTTCACTTACGGTACAGTAGTCAATACATTACATGAGATATTCAACATGTTATTATAAAATAGGCTCCGTGTGAGATGATTTTGCCCATCTGTAGGCTAACATGTGTTCTGAGCGTGTCGAAGGTAGGCTAGGCTGAGCTGTGATGCTCGGTTAGTGAGGTGTATTACATGCATTTTCAACCTCTGATGGGTTTATTGGGATGTAATCCCATCATTGTTGAAGAAGACCTGTATATGAGTTTTTCTGAACCTTAAACAATATTTATCAAATATCTGCTCTGCAGTCAGCACTCTACTAGTTACTATGGGGATCCTGAAAATCCTGACAACTCCAGCCCTCAAGAGGCTTGCCATTATTCATCGGCTTCAGCCATTTCCCTAATATTTGGAAGACTGACAGCATTCCTGAGATGAGTTAGAACAGGGGGGGAGGAACACTTAAGGTCAGAAGGCAAATGGAGTTTGAATCAAGCCTGGAAGAAGAAGCAGGATAGAAACAGCAGAAGGGAGGAGAGCAGGTATAGCAGGCACAAGGACATGGAGGGAGGAGAGAAAAAAGGCAGAAAATAGCGAGATGGCCAGGTGGTGAGAACCTGAGGCTGCTTGCCAGGATGCAAGTGGTGTAAAACCAAAATCTAACATACAGAGAGAAGGATGTGAGGATAATTAACTGACTAACTGGGCAGGTGTCAATAAATATCTGTTGAGTGAAGAAGGAATGAGACATGATGAAGAACCAATCCTTTCCCAAGAAAATGTCATTGGATAATTAGCCTTACATCCTATTTGCCTGCTCTTAAGTAACCCATATATAAACTTGAGGAAACTGAATAGCCACGTGTTTTCAATCGATCATGTATTTGGGGTCAGATAAACAGGGTACCCACGTTCTTTCAAATTTTTCTGTCCTAGCACAGTCCCAGAGAACAGACTCCTCCCACATCCTCAGGACTTTGAATGGAGTCCAACAGAGCTGGTTTCTCACCCTGGCTCAGCCACTTCCTGGTTGACTGATATGATCGAGGTAAATAGCTTTTCTAAGCTCATCTGTGAAATATGGATACCAGTGCCATATTTACCGGGCTATTGTGGGGATTCCTCTGGATGACATCCATATTTTATAGGTACTCAACCCTGACCTTTTATTCTATAAGGCAGATGGTTCAGATTGAGATAGGAAGGGATGACGGACACGAGCATAGCAGGTGGGCGTGACCTCATAAACAGGCATGATGGTGGACATCAATTATTTTGGCTGCCCAGAAAAGCAACGCCACTCCTTTCCCGGCTCTGCTCCATGCCCCTATCCTAATCTTGGGACAGATCCCACCTTCCTGGCCACAATTCTCACGGGAGGAGCTTATCCTAAACCAAAATGGGCCAACCACAGGCTCAACCTCTTGGCTACAACCATTGGGCCCGAGATGAGTGCCTGATACAAACCAGATCAATGAGAACTCTTTCTTGGAATTCTTGAACCTGGGGTCCGGGAAGAGTGGCTGAGTTTCAATTTCCACCCTCTGATATTCCCTACCCTGAAGAGGAAGTAGTTCCGTGATAATAGAGAGTCTGAATATTCACATCTAGAGAAGAGAAGAGACCGAGTAGAGACCACCTGAGAAACACTTTTGGTTCCGAGGTCTTCCTGAGCCAGATATCCAGCCGTCCCTACCTTCCTGCATTTGGGAGTCAAGAAACTTCCCCTTTCTGCCTAAACAAATCTGAGCTGGGTTCCTGCCACTCGCAACCCAAAGAACCCTACACCAGAGCAAAGAAGGAATCAAGCTCATGTCTGAAGAACACCAAAAAGACAAACGTCACTGGAACGAGAAGCTTATTTTACAGAATTGTGAGGTCGGAACTGCCACACCACAAGGATTCACCAAGGCTTTTTGAGCATGGAAGCAACTTGGAGAAAGCAGTCCCTGAGGATGAGTACAGGGGAAATGAGTGGTCCATGATGAATAATAGCAGGTAGAGGCTGGAGGCAGGGAGACTGGCTGGGAGGCTGTTGGAAGTATGGCAGAAGAGTAGGTTACATTGTATCAACCTGCAGCAAGCAGCGGAGAGATCCTGGCTTCACCTTTTTGGCACATGAGCAGAACGCTGTAAGCTGCCTCCACCTTTGGAATTTCACTTGACAATGGCCTCATTAGGGAAAAGCTCTATTGACAGTCCCATCAATAACTAGATGTGTAATTAACTTAGATTCCCACCCCTCCCCCAGGGGGTGGCAGTGGGGTGGGCTGAGAATACAAGAGCTCCCTCGCATAGTCAAAGCTTTTATGGATGTGTCTTCCTCCAGCGGGTGCCACACTGACAGCACCGCTAAATGTGGCTTAATTTGACAATCCCAACAATCCATTGTTAACGACATGCCATTGTTGTAATTTGCATTTGGTAAATGCAATTTTTAGGCTGTTTGCTCTCCCCTAGCTTTCTCTTCTGGGTTCCTGGCCCACCGTGTTCCTTGGGAGGGGGGCGAGGGGGTGGGCAACACCACAAATACCATCTCTGCTATTGGGACACAACAGTTAAATAATGTGAAATTGCACTGATGCCAGTGAAATAAAAGTGAGTTTTACAAAACTGAGTTCCTTCCCTGAACATAATAACAGTAAATTTCTAGGGTCCTATAGTGTAATATCCATTAGATTTATTATGTTGCAATTCCCAGTCCCACTAGTTCTGCCTGAGGGTGAGTATATTACATTTCATCACAGTTTCATTTTCTCCTACAGATGAGAAATGGGAATGCGATTGCAGTTATGTAGCATGCATGTGTTAAATCTGATCTCTAATAAAATCAAACACATCACAACTCAAAGCACTTTAGCACAGTGTCGGCAAAATGAAACACCATCTGTCATCATGTAGAGATTGCCTTATTATAACACAAAATCAAACTACTCAGTGTGAACATTGTTACTTAATAAATGGGTAAATGAAAACTGATAATTATGATCTTATTTATTTTAAATGATTACTTAAAGCCACCAAAAGTGCAACATAATTTGTCAATTAGATGCTCTGGACCCCGTAACCGCAAATAGAGCAAACACCCCTCCGTAAAAATGGTAAATAGACTTGATGAGAAACAAAAGAGAGGGACTGAAAGGAACTTTCAAGAACGGCCAGACGTGGAGATGAGGAAGGGAGCCCAAGGCTTGAGAAACCATAGCCAGTTCCGCTCAGGTGATTACAGTCACTACCCCAGCACTGCCCAGGATTTTCACTTGGAGAAAAAAAACAAAAACAAAAACTTTCGAAGGTGCTAGAAGACATGGTGGCAGACTGGTGGCCCAGCCTTGGTTCCCATGAGGCTCACGTAGTCGTGATGCCGTTTCCAGCTGCTGGGTACAGTAGGCTTTAACTTGGTTTTCATCTTTCATTTGAATAGAACACTATGAGTCTAGGGGTAGTCATTTCTGAAAGCAGATGTTAAGGTAAGTAGGAAATACACAATTTGGGACAGAGGAGTGTAAAAGTTGAACGAAATCAAGCGCACTGGGTATTGTGAATCTGCTATAATCTGTAGGAGGACTTTGCTCTTCTCTGGAAAAGAGAAAATGGAAACATCTAAATGACTGGTTGTGATTGTAGATACACGGTGATGTCTCTTCCTAATGCTTTTACCTATAATCCTGATTATCTGCCCTGATGAAATCGCCACCATTCCTGGGATCTTGTGAGATGTGACAAGAGTCTGCAAGCCCAAGAAGATACAGAAACCCTTACTGTCCCTGTGCTAAGCAGTTTGATGGAGGTGTACTACGCAGGAATTAACAGTTCTGGATTCTTCCTTTGGCATGACCTGCAGGTTTTTCAAAGAATCTTGCAAATACTCCAAATTCTCTAAGTGCCCGAGAAATTGATAGAAGAGTTTACAGATCTCCCAAGGTTTCTCAGACTTCCCTCCACCCCAACATCCCCAAGACCTGGAAACAATATTTTATGTGTCAGGGAAATAAACTGAGTCCAGAAAAAAAAAAAAAAATAGAGTCCACTGCCATTTTACCATGCACTCCCCCCACCTCACACCCCCACCAACCCCTCCCAGCATTTTAAAGGGTGGTTTCATAGAGAGTTTGTCTTACTTTCCATCCCAAATGATTTAATTTTCAAATTTCAAGAAAATGTTATTACAAGGTGGTTTTTATCTCTAATATTCAATTAGGTAAATATATTTGGAGCTCTTGCTATATTTAAATCAATGAGGTGCTTTAAATAAATAAGCAGTTTGCATTCACATGTAATTTGCAACCCAGTTAGAGCAAACTTGTAACAATGATTAGAATTTGTTGTAAGTGAAGGTAAAGTTAAAGTTATATTCAAAGAAAAACAATCTTGGTAGCAGTTTAAAGGTAAGAAATATGGCATCTGGGATGGACTTTGAAGGACTCAAGAGGTAAAGAGGACGAAGCAGAAGGAAAGGCATGGTTGGCAGATGGTAGCCAGATGGCCTTGTGGTATAAAAAAGTATTTGCCTGCTCTTTGTTTCAAGGTTCCTGGCATAGAGCTCCGAGACTTGAGCTGACATAGTCACCAGAAAGACCAATGACATGAATAGAGAGGGTTGGAACTTTGAGCCAACAGTAGAACTTTGGACAACCAAGGAGTAGAGGGAGATGGAGACCGAGTTTGATCACGTGGTCAATGATTTAATCAAGTATGACTGCATAACAAAACCCCAATAAAAACTCTGACCACGGAAGTTCGATGGATGTTCCTGGTCGGTGAATGCATCGATGGGCTGGAAGGGTGACATATTCTTGATTCCACAGGGTGAGGGCGTGGAAGTTCTACATTCTCTCTCATACCTCATCCTGCTTGTATCCTTCATAATAAAACTGTAATTGGAAGGATTGCTTTTTCCAAGCTCTGTGAGTTATCTTCGTGAATTACTGAACTGAAGGAGATGATAGAAAACTCTGAGTGTAAGCCAGTCAGTCAAAAGGGTGGGTGGCCTGGGACCTCACTTGCAGCTAATATCTGAAGTGAAATCAGTCATGCAGAGGATTTTGCCTTTAATTTATGGAAAATATTCCCGGTGGGCCTGACCTGTTCAGGTGATCCCTTACAAGGAGTGAAGCTCCAAGTGGCAAGAGAGCTGGAAGCATCAGAGGGATTCAACAGGAGGGACATTCTCCACTGCGGGCTTTGGAGATGAAGCAGGTCATGTGGCAAGGAATATGGCAGCCTCTAGAACAGCCCCAGCTGACAGCCAGCAAAGAAATGGGACCTCAGTCCTACAACTACAAGAAACTGAATTCTGTCACAACCATGTGGCCTTGAAAGAGGACCTTAAGCTCAGGATGAGAGCCTGGCTGACACCCTGATTGCAGGCTTGTGAGACTCTAAGCTGAGAACCAACCTATGCCACACCCAGACTCTGACGTCAGAAGCGTGAGCTAATAATTGGGTTTTGCTTTAAGCCACTAAGTTTGTGGTAATATGTCACACAGCAATAGAAAACTAATAAAGGAGGGCCATGAAGACAATGTCATGAACCTCACTGTCATACTGTACAGCCATATTGTTTTGTCTGCTCAGCTTCTCTGATTAGCTGGGAGTGACTCCATTTCTACCCGCCCACTCAATCCTCACAGCCATCATGGGAGCAGCCATTTTGAAAATGTGGCTTGCCCCTTGGACACAGCTGATTGGTCCAGGAGAGAGACCTACATTGGCCACAGTTCTAGAACGCTTCTCTGAAACCTTCAGACTTGAGACCCAGTGGGAGAAACCCCTGCAGTGAGGGAACAGAATGAAGTCAACACAGAGAGAAGCAAGGACAAGAAATGTTGTGGCCATATTTGAGGTTCCGATTCCTTTTGATTCTTAGGTCCAAATACAACCCATCTTTAGGTTCTGAGAGATAGTCAAGTGTCTTTTACAATAAATTCCTTTTTGTTTAAGCCAAATCAAGTTGGGTTCTGACTGTTATAATGAAAACGGTCTTACTTCATGCTATGGTATTAGTAAAAATTCATCATTTTCTGATTCCTACTAGGCTAAGCCTAAATTCTGCTTGTTCTAAGACAATGTCTCTCCTCCCAGAGTATTTTCATGAATACCTCACAGATAGTATATCGGGCTCCCCAGACACAAATCTAAAACGCCTCAATTTTTGTCTTTTGGACATTGTTGCCACAAGATGCCAAAATCATTGATTTATTTGATCCACGCAGGAAACATGTTAATTATATCTACATTTGTTAAAACATAATTTTGCCAAAATTGGCGCATTGTACTGGCCTTGCAGATAAGCTACAAACATGTTGTTGAAACAAAGATTTGCCTGAGTTACCACACAGCCAAGCCTTCACAGGATGAAAAATGAAGGGACTGCAGAGTTTCTAACGGCTGCACTTCCCTTATATTTCCCTCATTAGCTCAAAACACTGAACGCGGTCACTTCTCCCAGACTCCCTCCAGTAAGTAGGGGTGTTAGCCAGCATCTCCCTTCTTTCATCTGCGATCATGTCTACAGAAGACCAGGAGAAGTTCAAGACAACTGTAGAGAGTCAGAGAAAACAGTGGGTGTTGGAGGAAACTTGGCATTTCAGACCTCCTTCCCATTTTCACATCAAAATCAAATAGAAATGCCACAATCACGGAAGGAGGAGCAGAGTCCTTTCCCTGTTGCAACAGATCAAAAAACAAAACTCAACTTGTCTTCAGAAAAAGGAGCTTGAGTAGCTGGAAATCTGAGAGGTTCGTCAGCATTAAGCGGCGACCTCCCTGACCCCAGACTCCAGCAATGGCTTCTGGATGTGGGGTTCCTCCCTCTCTCCCCTCTTTGGTTCAGCTTTATTCTTACTCCGTTGCCCTTTCACGTGCCGACTCCAGACCGGTCCAGATATTGTCCTCGGAGCTTTGAATCCGGCAGAAAGAGAGATTCTCTTTTTCTCCAACTGTTCGACAAAAGCACACAACTCAAATACCGGTGGACTGACTTGGGTTACGTGTCCATCCCAAGTCACTGTGCAGGATTTAAGAAAGCTTCACTCGATCAAGCTGAAATTCTGCCTCAAGTCACTCTTGCTGGTCTTCCGACCCTGACCCCACTTCATATCCCAGGATCCTGTTCTTGTTCCCTAGGCCTCCTTGCCTTGGCCACCTGCCTTGGGGGCCTCCATTCATTCAACACATGCAATGATCCTGCCTTGCTTTTGAGAATTTCGTCCCAGAGCCTGGGTTGGAACCCCAGTCCCTTGTTGGGCTGCATGTGGATGGACTTCCATGATGCCAGAATGGACGTCAGCCAGCTTATTATGTATTCCTGAACTCTCTGCTATCATGTTCCACTTGCCTATTCTGTCATCTCGTTATTTCCTGCTGAACCCTCAAAGTCTATCCTTAATCTAGCCTGTCCTCTACTGACTAAGGTCTGGTTGCTGGGCATAACATTGTTCAATTATTCCCAGCTATATCTGTTTCAAAAAAAAAAAAAAATCCTGCCTGTAGGGTGTATTTTTTATATTTCCCACCAGCCGCAAACTCCCTTTTCTACAATACCCCAGTTTTCCTCTTGGGAAACTACCCGGCATCAATCCCCTGGCTTGTTTGCCCTCAGATCTGCTCCTCACCTTTCCCTTGATCTATTCTGTATTTCAGGAGCACTGATCCCTACAAGCTGCATTTCCCCGGCCCCAGTGCCTGCTGGTTTCCAAGTGGATTAAGCGAATGAGAGGCAGTGACAGTGGAGGAGGGGAGAAAGGAGGAGGCAGGGTATTTCTCTCTCTCCCTCTCTGCTTGAGTGATGTCACCAGCATTAGGGGGGGTAGGGGGGGTAGGGGGGTCTTCTCCATAGCTTCAGTTCCTGTGGCTCCTGCTTCCACCAGGTGGACCTAACCCCAGAGTTCTGGGAACACCGCTTCTTCCTCCCTCCGTCCCTCTAGCCAAGCTGCAGTTAACCTCAGGAACACTTCGCCATCCCCGCTTGGCTACGCCACTCTGCCATCACATGTGTAACCAATCTCCCGCATTAAATTACCTCTGCTTTAAATATTGAGAGTGGTTTCAGTTTTGCTAGTTGGGCCCTGGCTGACCCCACCCTTTCCCCCATTCTCGGTCCCTTTGCTTCCAGTTAAGTTGACTCCGCCCCCCGGCTGCAAAGGTGGACATATGACTTAGAACTGGCCAACCAGAAGGTCTCATCCTCATAGCCATGGTGATTGGTTGAGGAATTTGCATATTACACAATCACAGCCAGTAATAAACACCGTCAGGAATGATGCTGGGACTATAGGGAAAGAGACAGATTCTCCTTTTTCTCGTGGACCCGCATGCAAGCCCAGATGCTCCAACAGGCATCTTGCTGCCTTATGGAGACAGCCCTGCCTGAGAAAGAAACCAACGCGGGTGATATAGCAGTGTTGAGAGACAGAGGGAGGAAAACTGTGTCTTCATAATATCTAGAGTCCGATACCTTGAGCCTCTGGAGTATGAAGACAAAAGAAACTGCTGTATCAATGTCAATTTATCTATATCTATCTTTCTGTCTGCCTACTTACCTATTTTTTGTGTTTTTGTTTTCTTTTGTTTTTTTGTTTTGTTTTGTTTTGTTTTTAAGTCGCTGAAAAGACTAGTCAAGGCTAGAACCAGGGATTCAAATGATATTCTCAGAGCAGAGTCTTTTTCTTGGCTTTCCACCATTACCTTTTCCTGGCTCTTATTGGCTTCGCTTCATTATGTGCCCAGATCTAACCCACTGTGACTATGGGTATATGAAACTTCATTGCCCTGCATCTACCCCCGGGAGCCTGGGAGAGGAAAGGGTCAGCCTCACCCAAAGCACATGGAAAGAATTTGGGGAAAAGTGGTTCCCCGAAAGGGTTGCCAGTGTCCTAACTTCCACACAAGCAGGAAGCCATAGCCGTCTCTGACCCATGTCCAGAGCTGTCCTTTTGTAGACTAGAAAACTGAAGACAGATGAAACGAAGTGCCCTAGGCCACACAGCCCCAAACCTATTTCCTCGGTCTAGTGTCATGGAAGCTGGAGACCTCCTTAGCCTCCTTCCACGACAGTTCCCCCAAAACACCCTCCATGATCTTCAAAGCAACACCCAGAACGTTCCCAAACCTCCCCAGTTCACGGTCTCTTTGGAATCTCAGTAGTTCATCCCATTGCCTTGAGGCCAAAAAGAAATACGTGACAGTTTCATTTATTTAATTGTTAGACCCAATCAACTCAATAAATATTTATACTCTAGTGATAGGAACCACCTGAAAAAATAGTACTTTAAATACTTTTTAGTTCATTCTTTCATACCTACAGCCACTTCTTAATGGACGCCAGGCTCCCATGGGACACTGCACAATTTCTCAGACTTTGAAAACAGATTAGACACCCCTGCCCTCATTTCCTATTCCACACTAATGTTCACAACCTTCTGGCTTTTGATCATAGTGACTGTCAAACACACACACAGAGCTTCACAACGATATGACATCACAGAAAGAAATGTAGCTCCATTTACTACTCACTACCTCGAGGTAGTATTTTGTAGATGCCCACTGTCATTGGTTTCCTTCAAAAATGTCACCATTTTTAAAATGTCAAAAGTGCCACCACAGTTTGGCCACAGCGTTCTGATACACCTCGACAGTGTGGGAACCACAGCCTTAAGCTAGAAGCCCACGGCCTGCCCCCAGGGTAGTCCTCAGCCACCTTTAACAGCAGAAGGAAGCCATGGAGAATGAAGGAGCTGCTAGCAATTGGCCAAATTTGGGGAAATCCCATGCCATCTGAGCAAAGGAGACATCCTCCCTGAGACTAGCTGATCAGAGAGAAATAGCAATGCCCCGCCCCCCAGTTCTAGGGGATCAGGGTAACTACCTTTGGCTTCTTCCTCAAGACAGTGGGACAGGACGTCACTGCCCTCAGTGACCATTTGCAACATGACAATTGCCTCTAAGATGTTTGTTTGTCCTTGATTTAGTTTCCTGTTTCATTTTGCCTCTCTGGCCTATAATCTCATGACAAACAGAGCACTTGTATTATAAATGCCTTCAGAAACAGAAGCAAACCTGTTTAAAAATTATATTTTGCCCCCAAGTGAAAATGGACGCTGTTTATTTTCCCTTTCTATGTCCGCTCACCTGGAAGCGTAGCGATCTGTGCTCTCAGCACGCCTCTGCCATCCCCTTGCTGTGTGATGCTGGCACAGACACACACCCAGAGCTCATTTTTTCTTATTTGTTAAAAAATAAAGTGGTGGGGGGTGGGGAGCAGATTTTGAGATTTTACCAACCAGCAAAATTGTTAATGCCTTGGTGATTGAACTGATGGCCAAGGTTTAATTTCACCAAAGATGAATCCAAAGCAATTACCATCTACCATCACCATTATTTTATAACACAAAAGTCATTTGCTACCAAAAAAGGAGGAAGCAAATATCCCCAAATAATCTCCATTTTAATTTTAAGATATTTTATTTATTTATTAGAGAGAGAGTGAACAACAAGTGGGTCAGGGAGAGAGGGAGAAGCAGACTTCTCCAGGGAGCCTGATGTTGGGGCTCCATCCAGGACCCTGAGATCATGACCTGAGCCAAAGGCCATTGCTTGACTGACTGAGCACCCAGACTGTTTCCTCTGGTTTGTTTTTTGGTTTTTGGTTTTTGGTTTTTGGTTTTTTTAGAAGAACTCATTTTTGTCCTTTTCCCATTTTGGTTCAAACTGGTGAACACATCATCACAGATCAGCACAAGTTACAAAGGAGGGTTCACACACGTTCAGGATCTCCAGCTGCCCCCTGACTTTACAGACATTCATTGCAAAGACTTACCTTTCCGAGCCTCGCTATCCTCCTCCGTCAAATGGGCACAGTGAGACCCGCCCTATTTACTTCCCAGCATTGCTAGGAATGTGAAATGAAAAAGTCGATGAAATCGTGCTTTAAAAAGAAAAAAAAATATGAAGATATCAACCCCAGCACTAATCTTTTGGAAATCTGTATGTCCCACCCAGAATTAAGGCTGAAATTATAGACCTCCAACTTTCCCTCTAACTCTCCAGCCTTGGCTGGTTTAAGTTAGACCCTAAACATTAGTTTAACAAAGTGCTTTCATGTTTATTATATTGGATTAGCAAATTATAAACTATCATATGAGGCTTTCAAGAACACCCAGACAAATGGCCTGCACATAGGGAACAGTCATATAGTCACCATATGGGTTTCATTTATTAAAGCTTTGGACCCCGAGCTTGGGGAGAGCCAACCTCTTTACAGAGGGACTCCTGAGGATTGGTTGCTAGGAAGCTACAAAAGCTAGTGTTTTTAATGAGATTTAAAGTATCATAAATTATATATTATTTTCTGCACTTAGGACATTCATAACTCTTTGGTTTATTTTGTATTTCATTTTGCATTGGTGACATATAATCCCTTTACATAGAAAATGCCTTGCATAAGAATTCCCTCAGAAATCAGAGCAAAATTACATTTCAAAATTATTTTTTTCCTCCCTAAAATAAAAGTTCACGTTTCTTTGTCTCCTTCTGCATGTCCAAGGCAGGCAATTGCTAAGAATTTATTTTCTCCAGTTAAAAAAAAAAAAAATTAATCCCAGCCTTTACCAATAATAATTACTCAAGTGAATACTGTGAGTTCAGTCTGGAGCTGCTGTTAATAAGAATTCTCATAATTCCATTTTCTGATGAGAGTTAATGTGTGTTCTGCGGGTTTAATTCCACAGATAATTACGAAGGCAGTATTTAAAAAGCCTGTTTAGTCGGTACTCTTCCTCAACTGCTTCAGTTTTCAACATTAAATAAAGAGGCAGCCATTCCACAAAAGAAATTAAAAACTATTTGGTTTAACTGCCCATCTTTAAGGAGGCGAGGCATTATGCAAATACGGCGCCCAGAATTGGCTCGCCGGGTTCTGCCAATCTGCATAATAAAAGACAGCCCACCCCACCCCCCCACACACACACCCACACCCACACACACACACACCCACGCGGGTCGCAAAGAGCTGGGGGCGTATTTCTACCGACACTGGCCACTGATAAGACAAATTAAGACAGTGGTTTTCGATTAAGAAATCGTTTTGATCAGGGATGCTTTGTGAAATGAGATTTTAAGATCTTTGGAAAACCGTGCTCCCTGAGAAGCTCCTGTTTTCTCTTCCACTTCCCCTTTGAAACTTTTCTCCTCCATCATCAGCTTCTCTCACCGGAGGCTCTACATAGTGTTTTTTGAGACTTCTCTAGGCTGCTTTCAGGAACATCTCTGTGATGTAATTAACCAGGCTCTATTTTTTCACTTGTTAACAAAAATTAAGTGCAATGAATCAACTCCAGGGAAAGTTTTAGGACATTTATAAGCTGAGACCAGGCAAAATCTGTGAAGCAATGAAGAGTATAGAGGGACATCAGCAACTGGACCCAGGACCGTGGGGCCCAGGCCTTCTCCAAGCATTGAAGGTCATCTTTGTCTTGTCGGCACACTAGCCGGCCTGCACACTGCTCCTGATAGCCTTCCCAGAGAGCAGGCGGTTTGACAGAGCTAGCTCTCCCAGCTTCAAGTTTCTGATCTCCCCTTTTGATTGCTTGATGTCTGGATTCAGTTTACCCTTCCCTTGGCTCATAGCTGACCAGTCAGAAGCCTGGCCTCACTTAGCATCCAGGTCCCACTTTCCTTCTGCCCTGCTCTATACCAGAATGCCTTTTCCAGCCCATTGCCTGCTGCTCCACTTAGAAACTATGTCCTTTAGCTATGATTTCAAGAAAACCACGAGAGAGTGGAAGGATGACATGGAAGGCTGGAACAATGGAAAAACAGGAAAAAATAAGATCTTGTTGACAGAATCAAAAGGCACCGGAAATAGGAAAAAAAAAAAAAAAGTCTGAAAAGAGATACATACCCCAGAATGATTGTAGTGGCTCTATGTGATGAGTTTTGATCGTCGATATGTATTTTCTTTCCTTTCCTTTCCTTTTCTTTTCTGTTCTTTTCTTTCTTTCTCTTTTGTTGTTGCTTATCTTTTCTATATTTTCTACAATGATCATTCATTACAATTACAAATATTTTGAAGTTTGGTTTGTTTGCTTGTTTTTGTTTTTTAAGCACGTACTGATTTCCATTGCGAATATGACTAAGTTGGGCCATTCAGGTCAGCCAGGCCGAATGCCTCAAACAAATGTCACTCTCCTGACTTCAGTTTCCTACTTTGTCAATGAAGAAGTTGATTCCAGGGCTCATATGTTGAGTCATCTAATAAATACGTTTCATCCTAAGGACAAAATAAGAATAAGGAAGCGTAAGGATAAGGAACCAAAATAAATCTTATTCCTACAACTCAGCAATACTAAACCTGGAGATCTTCCAAAATGTTCTTGTGAAAGAATTGTTTGGAAAGAAACATTCCACTGAAGGGAAAAAATGGTTGGGAACCTCTGATCTATTTTCATGCCTTAGATAAGAAATCGGTGGCTCGAGGACAGGCTGGAAGGACGCAGAGCTAGGATTAGAACTTCGGTGCCTTAGATCTGTCTAGAGCTCCTTCTTACCAAATGATGTGCTATCTTTAATTTGTGGTATTTCCCTACTTGACCCTTGAATAGGGTGACCATTCATTGCAATTTGCCCGGAATCAGCTGGGTTCATGGCTGTGCTCCCAGAGTAATTATTAATAGCATCTCTTTTGCTCTCAAAAATGTCTTAAATTATAACTTTTATGGTCATGTCATACCCCTTAGCCGGATCTTTGCCTCTCACTCAGCCTGATACTTCACCTGTGACAGAGCTTGACCTGGGCTTTCTCTCTGCCATCTGTCTTTGTCAGAGAGAGGACTGACCCTAATAGCTCAGAGTCCATATTCATTCGTGGGTCAGCTTATGGCCTGGATGACAAAAGCGATCCCAGGAGACATAAGCAGGTGTTTGGCCTCCCACCTCAGGAAACAAACTCCAACAAATCATGAAACACTGTGCAAAGAAAGGCCAGCCCTGCTTAAAAGGAGCCCACCAGGACTTCATGTGGGACAGCCTCTCTCTACCTGAAAGGAAGGATATTGTATATGAAATGGCACAGATCCCCATAGGTAGTCTTCCCAACCAGCCTCTTTTATTCATTTCTCTGACAATCATGATGTCAGTTTCCATGTTAGTTCTTGAGGAGACACAGAGATTCCCAAGGCATCATCTATGTTCCCCAAAAGTCCACGGTCTGGTTGGAGGGTAGAGGGTGAGAATGCAGGTTTTACGGATCACCTGCTTTTGTGATACATAATTGCATATGTAATATGTGATTACGTAATACGTAATACATAATATCACGTGTTATGACCCACTTTATTCTTTTTCATCTCTTCCGGACAATGTACCATACAGTAGTAGGTATGAAAAAAGACTTGTTGAATGCATGCATGCATGAATTAATGCGTTCATTACTATCTTCTTTTCTCTAGTTGCGTTGTGTGTCTATTTCTCATGTCCCAAGAGAGAACCATATTATGATAGCATGGTAGACTCAGAGAGACAGTAACCTGTCAGAGGTGGAAGCAGAGTCCCTGGGCTTGAATCTTGGTTAGTTGCACAATTTGGGGCAATTCACTTTACCTCGCTGTGCCCGTTTTCTTATTCTAAAAATGAGGATAATAATAGTAGCTGAGGGGATTGAGCTAATGTGTAGTGACAGTGCCTAAGGACAGTGTTGTGCTGGTAGATGTTTAACAATCGGTTCTCTGTTGGTGGGGGGCAGGCCCGATTTGTACCATTTGCTGACTTCAGTGGTATAAATGTTCTCGCCACCAGCTTATGTTCTCACCACCAGTCACTGAATCCAGGGATGGAGAAAAAATGTGTCCCACCGGTTCTGAAAACCAGCGCTCCCTTGACTTACATCTAATGAGATAGCCTATGTATAAACTTTATACACGTAAGTTTGCTCTACTAATCCTTTTTCCGAGTTTGGTCCCCATTGTGTTTAACAGTTAGTAGAGACATGGAAGCAACATTCTGAATAATTACCCACACAAGTCAACTACACTCCCCAAGTCTGGCTGAGCACTGACGAATGAGGGAGGTCCCCTACTCAGCATGATCCACTGTGCACAGACTTTCTTTAGAATGATGCTATGATAATAACACACCATTTTAAAGGACTCGCTATATTCTAAGAACCGTGCCAGGCGCCTTAAATACATCATTCCATTTTATCCTGGCAACTTGGTAAGATTGGAAGTGTAACCCCCAATTTACAGATAGGGACACTGAGGCACAGAAGGATAGACAGCATTCTCTGATTCCACCATGACTTCTTCAACCACTACTAAGTGATAATGCTAGGATTCCACCCGGTCTGTGTGATGCCATAACTCCCATCCTCCAACACCACGCTCAACTGCCACGACTCCTTTGAAGTTCTAATACCATTTTAATTTGTCCATTGGTGCAAGTAGGCAACACATCAGAGCGGCTTAAGGGGAGAGACTCTAGAGCCAAACTCAATTCAAATGTTACTCTGCTCTCTATCAGCCATGTGACCTTGTGCAACTTAACTTCTCTGTGCCTCAGTTTCTTCATCTATAAAGTGGGGATACATAGGGATCTACTTTAAAGGGTTGTTAGGAGGATTAAATGAGCTACTATGGGTGAAATATCTATAACAACGCCTGGCACAAAGTTCTATGGTTGTGTTTATTAAGGGAAAATAAAGGTTTTTTTTAGATAAGGTGAGAAATTCCTGGAATTTCAAGACAGAAAGGATGTGAAATTGACTCTTAGATCCAGTAGCCAAGCTGCTTAGGAAAGATCTAGTCCAATGATACCAAACAACATTGGGACCAAATATGGACAAATACTAGCTCTATGACTCTCTGTGTGCTGATTTTCCACGTAAACAGCCTGTATGGAAACCACAGGCATCACAGGTAAAGCACAGCTCCCAGTTTTCTAAGCAGATTCTTTAAAGGTGACTATTAATGCCCCTCAGAGGACACAGGATGGCAAGAAAACAGAGGTTTTTATATGGTGATAAACTCAGGACACCAGCAGCCTTCCCTCAATGATAGGGAACCCTGCTCCACTCAGCTATCTAACTCTGAACATGGCTCTCCTTCACAGCCCTCCAAATAATAAACACTCCTGTTGAAAAGCAGAGGCTTTTGAAAAATCTAGTAAGGATACAGACCCAGGTGAGCATGCTATATCTGCCAAATGAATGGCTTACCAAAGGTACCTGGAGGGTTTTTATGGAATTCTTTCCCTTCCGAAAGATGTAGCTCAAGGCAGGGGCAGCATTACAAGGCTGGGTGACCCAAACATGCCCCCAAAGGACACTTAGATTGGACAGTACCCTTCGAAACCTTTCCCACATGTATACCCATTTAGCGCCTCACTCCTGACACTGTACTTAACATGTTCTCCAAAAAATTGTGTTTTTTAGGGATTACCCCTTTTATATAGAAATGTATAATGGGATCTAACAATTTATAAGATCAGTGGTGAGAGGAACATGGTAAGTGATACCACCCACATGCGACCAGCAAAACTGGGGGATTCCATAGGATAAATGACCTGGTTTCTCCAATGAAAAAAGAAGGTGGTCGGGTGGGGAATTGTTACAGATTAAAAGAGACTTCAAAGCCTTATCAACCAAATGCAATGCGAGGCCTCGGTTTTGGATCCTGCTTTGAGCAACCGAATCACAGAAAGTCGTTTTGACACCATCTGAACACTGACTAAATATTTGATAATGTTAAGGAACTCATGTTAACATTTTTTGGTGTGTTAAGGAGATTTATGCTTTTAAACAGTTCTTATGTCTTAGAAATACATACTGGAGTATTTATGGTTGAAATAATGGCATATCTGGTATTAGCTCTGAAACACTCCAGGTACGGGTAAAGGCTTTAGGGTGGGAAAATCAGTACTGATAAGCCAAACTAGCTCTACATTTATAGTTGTTGGATGAAGGTACATGATGGTTTATTACGCTAGTCTCTCCACCTTGGATATGTTTGAAGATTTCCATGATAAAAAGTCTTTCCAACTTTCTGAATCAGGAACATAGGAATCCTTTCTGATTCCTCCCCTGTCTTCTCGCTTCCGCTCTGCCCCATTCCGCCCCAGGGCTGGGGTATTCCACATACTACAGACTGCCCTGCCTCTTCATCCAACAACAGCTGCCTTTGTCAAACCCTCCTCTTTCCTGCATCAACGCCACTTCCTCCTCACTGTCCCCAGTCTCCAAGTCCCAAAGTCATCATCCTCCCTCCTACCAGAGACCTCTTGCTAAAATGCAGAGCTGATCAAGGCACTCCCCTGCTGACAACCCTTTAAGGGCTCACCTTCACCTACTAGGGAGTGTCCAACCACGATCTTCATGGCTACCCATGATTGCTACCCTGCCTGCCATCCCAGCCTCTACTTCTCATCTTGCCTTCAAATATGGCAGGTTCCAACGATACCGGGCTACTTGTCATTCATTTGACAGAATGTACAGGGCCCCTATTATAAGATGAGCGCTGTGCTAATCGTCAGGAAGACAGTGGCAAACACAACAGAATCCCTCCTGCATGGAGCTTCCATTCCAGTAGGGAAGACAAACATTACATCAACAAATGAGAGATGGTGGTAAACAGGGGATGTACTCACTTATCATGCCCTGAATTTGCTATGCTCTTAATCTTCTATGTCTCTGCATGTGCAGTTGCTTTGACTCGGAATGCCTTCCCACAACCAGCTGCCTTCCATCTGCTAAAATATCCGCCCATTTAATGACACCATAAGATTCAGCCAAAGCATTGCTCCCTCTGGGAAACCTTCCCTACTTCCCTCAGGCTGGGCTGTTTAACATTATATCACCAATATCTTGCACATTGCCTAGGCCAAAGTCGGTGTTTAATAATGTTTATTGAAGAAAAAAATGAAAGAATGGATCGGTAGTTGGATTTCTGCCTTCCTTAAACTGGTTTTCTTGGGGGTTCTGAGTCCTGAGTGTTAAGAGGTTATATCTGAGCATGATTCTATATCCTGAGGCACTTGAGGTTTGGTTCACTTTGTTAACCAAAGTCATTGAAAATGGATATTTGCCTAAAGCAGATTTTCCCTACATGTTTCCAGTGAATCGTGTTAAATGCGAAAGAAGGTTCCACCAGGAAAAACATGGAGTTAAACAAAAGTTAGACTGGGTTGTTGTTTTGTTTTGTTTCATTTTTTAACTCCAGGATTTCTCAGAACCTTTAATATGCTAATTTGCACTGTGACCCTCCAGAATGAGACTTTTATGCAGTTTTCCAAAACATAATTGACCAACAGACCCTTTAGTTGTAAAGGTGTCTTAACTGACGAATATCCTCAACGGCATCTTTCAGGAAACGCTGATTTGCCTGCTGCCCTGGCCACAAGTATGGCGTTACTTGCCCATGTGACTTACCTTATATCTTCTTTTGTTTTTTTGTTTTTTTTTTTTTTTAAGTAATCTCTACACCTAGCCTAGGACTCAAACTCATAACCCCAAGATTGAGAATCACATGCTCTACTGACTGAGCCAGCCGGCACCCCATGACTTATCTTAAAATAAGATAATGAACGGTGCTATGACTCAGGACCTGTGCAACAGCAGGAAATTGCTGACGCTCTCTGTTCCCTTGCCTCCTTGTCTGTTAAACTACAGTATTAACGCATGTTGTGACAGATGCAACACAATGAGTACCTTACACGGATAGGACACAGAGATTTTATTGTGGTCGTGTGTCATTATCATTATTTGCCAGCTTTCCACCTTTCTGTCTTTATTTCTCAGCCTATACACTAAAAGTAACAATGTCTTAGTAATTGAGACAATGGCATATCAATCGATGCTTGTTAAAACAAACATACAACAAGGAAAACCTCTAAGGACAAAAAATCAGTCGCTTCTAAGGCTGCTTCTAGATATGTGAGAAATGAAATAAGAGTAGACAATATGCCATTTGGGAGAAGGGAGTTTCTTTTCACACAGTGGTTTACATTGTTTTCAAAAACACAAAGCACTCCATAAAAGACATGTGAATGTGTGATTTTACACGCGTACATGAATCGGCATCTTCCACTATTGCGTGAGAAAATAAAATTGACAAGGGTTTTCTTTCCAGCCTAGGTTTTGGTAGCTTAAATGATGACTAATCTCAGAGATTAAATCCGATCACTGGATTATTGATATTAATTCTTTCTTTGGCTTGACAGCTGTAGGATGGAAATGTCATAGGAAACACACTGAAATTGACTGAGCCCAATTAAGCAGGCAGGACCTGAGCGGACACATAAAAAATACATCAATCACAGCTCACAATTTTATTTTTAAGTCAGAACACTTTTGTAACCAAGAAAGTATATTTAGAATGCTATATTAATAACAGTCTTATTTTACCTGATGATTTATGTGATGATTTCAGCTTTATTCCATTGTTTTAGACCTGATCTGTCATCAAATAGTAAAAAATTTCTTAAGCCCTTTTAAAGCACGGTTTGACCAAGAAATGTTCAGGCGTGGAGGAGGCTTCACCATCTTCGGGATTTTAACCATGCTTTTAGTTAAAGCTTTTAGTTAAACAAAGACAAATCTAATCTGGCAATTTGCAAATAGGCTCATTTCTACACCCGTTCATTAATGTGCTGATTAGAATCATAATGTAGAGTTGGGGGCATCTTAAAGTCAACTCATTTATGGAAATGCTCATAAATTTAGCACATCATTGTTCAAATAGAAACACTCCATGATTATAGAATGTAGAAAAGAGTCGATTTTAAGCAATTGAGGATGAAAGAGTGTTACAAAGTTATCTCGACTGGAGTGATAAAACCTAAAATCAGAACTGAAAGATACTCAGTATCAGTAAATGGTAGAGCTGGCAGATTCCAGTAAGACTGGTCCCTATCCGAGTGCAGAAAGCAACAGGAAAGGACATGCAGGGTTATGACAAGAAGAAGGAAGTCATCAGGCAGGAGTAAGGTTGGCCATGAGCTGATTATTTTTGAAACGAATTAATCAACACGTTGGGTTTAAGACTTCTATATTTGTGCGAAACTTTTCATGATAAAAGTGTAAAAAATATATATTTGACTTCTAGCAAGAAATAGACAAAGTTGAATTGCACAAAAAGAAAATCAAAGGCAAATTAAGAACTATGAAAGGAATATATTAAGAGGAAAAGAAGACAGAGAACTTTCTGGAGAACAGAATAAAGATGGTATTAGGAGTATTTGGGGGGGAACCAAAGTCACCACTACCACCAGCACTCCAACCACAACAAAATGGTGATTATGTGAGGTGAAGGACCAGTTAACTAACCTTACTGTGGTAAACAAGTTGCAATGTATACGTGCACTGAATCATCACATTGTACAACTTCGACTTACACAGTGTCATATGCCAGTTAAATCTCAATAAAGCTGAGAGGGGGAAAAAAGAAAAGAAAACCGGGAGCAGAATGATTGCAGATGTGTTTTGATAGATAACACATTTTTCAATTTCAAGAAAAACAATCTTTTTTTTTTTAAGATTTTTGTTTATTTATTTGAGAGACAGAGACAGCGACAGAGATAGCGAGAGAGAACATAAGCAGAGAGGGGAAGGAGAAGCAGACTCCCCATTGAGCAGGGAGCCCAATGTGGGGCTGGATCCCCGGACCGAGTGGAAGGCAGATGCTTAATCCACTGAACCACCCAGGCACCCCTCAAGAAAAACAATCATTATTGAAGAATACTATATATCTGAAAGAGTACTGAGGGGAAATGTACAGGCAGAAGAGTACATCGCTGGGATAAAAATTATAGAAGGTACTTCATTAAAAATTTTCCTGAGAAGAACTAAAATAAGAAAAATAAATTAAAATGTTTACTATTGAAATAAAAAAGGGGGGGGGATATAAATTTCCACATGTGAATCAGCGGACTTGTGGAGACAACAAGGATACTTCAGAAAATTCTAAAAATTTCTTTCCTCTCTAGGATGGCATGAATGCCAACCCTTGGCCAGCCCCCTGCCCCTGTGCAGCCCGTGCCTGTGATACATCCCTCAGTGTGATTCTAAGTGGTCCTAGAGTAGGGCCCAGGAGGGATGACGTGCACTTCCGGGTTCTACCTCACGAGGGAGGAGGATAGGGACAGGTGTGCGGCTATGTTGTTGGGAGCCTTAGAGCTCTTTTGCCATCCACCTTTTTTTTTCTGAGCTTTCAGCATATTCCTTGTGCCTGGCAGAATGCCTGGCATCTAGGCATTATTTTCCAATAAATGTCTGTTGGATGAATAAAGAATGGGTGGATGTATTAGAACGAATGAATGAACTGTTGTACTTCCCCTGCATGACGCTGCCTCCACTAGACATCCGGGTCTCATGAGCTGTCAGCCGCCTCCATTCCAGCTCATCATGGAATAAATGCATCAGGGAACTGATGGCTCCGGAATCCCCCTCAATGCCTCCCTGTCCCATGATCTTCCTGTCTAACCAGTCCCCAGTGTCCATGCCACTTCCTACCTATCTCACCCATATACTCCCTGTTCCATTGTCTACTTGGATCCTTACCATTTCTCACTTTGTCTGTGTCAATGGTTTCCTACCTAGTCCTCTCTTCAACCTTTCCTTGCTCCAGTGTGGTCTTGCATAGCTACAGGTCCATCATGCGTCTTCCATTTTTTAAAATGTCCACTGCGGGATGCCTGGGTGGCTCAGTGGATTAAGCCTCTGCCTTCGGCTCAGGTCATGGTCTCAGGGTCCTGGGATCGAGTCCCACATCCGGCTCTCTGCTCCACAGGGAACCTGCTTCCCCCTCTCTCCCTGCCTGCCTCTCTGCCTACTTGTGATCTCTCTGTCAAAGAAATAAATAAAATCTTAAAAAAAAAAACATAGTTTAAAAATAAAATAAAATAAAATGTCCACTGCTTCCCATATCTGGTAGCATAAAACCGAAGGTCCTCAGCATAGCAAAGGCTTTCCATAGTCTGGGCCTGGCTTTTCTTCCCTGGGCTCCCTCCACCCACCCACCAGTTCCCTCTTCCCTCTGCTTCCATTCGATAGAGCTCTATTTGTGAGGGGTCACGCTCCCCTTACAAATGTCTTTTTTTTTTTTTTTAAGCAAACTCGACTCCCAGTGTGGGGCTCAAACTCACAACCCGGGGATCAAGAGTCACCTGCTCCACCAACTGAGCCAGCCAGGTAACCCTTACGCACAATTTTCTTATCCCAGAAATGCTTTGCTCTCATTTTCTCCAGCTAGGACACTATAGAAACTTCTGGGACCATTTCAAATGTCACCTCTGAAACACTCACCAATCATCCTTTCCTCCGCTCCCTTTTGCATTCAGGTCATGGGCTCTTACAACACCTACCTGTTTACCCTAGAACTATTGGTTGACTTATCTTTTTTTACCCACTTAACAATGAGTTCCTAGATGGCAGAATCGATGCTCATTCTGGTCACAACCTGCCATGCCCAGCGGACATCTGACATATTGTAGGTGTTCAATATGTGTTTGCCATATTAGCATAATTTACATTTAGGAATGAGGTTAAGGACAGAGAAGAGAGTGGCCCAAGGCAGAGTCAAAAGAATGCTGTGAAAAATCCCTAAGTTTCTTGAAAAGAACTTAAGGGAAGGTACTGAGCACATTAAGTCCCTAAATTAGCAAATGTTCAGAAGCTAGCAAGCCTTCCGGCCAATTACAACTCTACTATTGGGAAAAATGAGAGCTGTTAACTGAGTTCTCCCTCTGTGCCATATCCTTCCACCCCAAAATAATCTTTTCCCTCATCTGGCCAAAAAGAAAAAGTGGATCTAAGAGGAAGATCACACCAAGATTTGAGATTTGAGTCACGTAGGGAAAAGGAGGGAGGAAAGGAAATAAAGAAGTGAAGGAAGGAAGAAGGAAGACGAGGAAGATCTAAAAAGATAAATGCAATGATTAGTTCCATCATTGGTTTTATTTACCAAGTTTTGGGGACCCAGTATTTTTCATGGTCTGCTAATAATAAACATCAGCCTGGAACACAGACACCAAATTGCAGTGATGTGATCTGCTTTCTTCCTGTTTCCTTCTTGGCTAAAATGTCCTTGATTCCTGCCCCTCCCCCCCATTAATTGCACTCTGGTTCTTCTAACATGTAGAATATCTTCTAAATTACGCGTTGGTGTGAGCGGTAATGCAGTGTGTGAGATGAATGAGACACTCAGCTCCTCAAAGCTCCCCAAATTCTTTCTTTCAAAAATGATGCACTATTTTCTTAGCTTGAACAGTCTTTTCATACCAACCTCAGTGACTACCAAAACAGTTTAATGTTATTAGAATATCATCAAGTTTCATTATGTTTAATAAGAGATGGTGACAAGAGATAATTTTAAATACATTTTCACCAAAATTAAAATCACAAGTTGTAAAATTAATCCTAGAAGCGTCAGTTATAATGTGATGTAATTTCAATCTCTTTAAACTTATTCTCGTTAACTGCTCTGGTATAGAGCTCTAGCAATAAAATTATAAATATGGTGAAGAAGCCAGTAGATCTCAAATACCCATCTTCATTCTCAATAATGAAAATTGTGGTTCGCCTCATCAATTTATTTGCCACTTTAAATGGATTATCTAAAGGAAATTGATTGGCATGATCAAATATCTCATTGTCTATTCATCATTCAGTGTGTATTCATTAAGTATTTATATGTAGAACATTACTGGGAGGCCCAGCGTGAACTAAGAAAGGCAAAAAAACACGGCATGCTCACTTTCCCCCATTCTCTGTGATTAACTCAGAGACTAGCTTAGAACAGTA